>NC_090062.1:17936803-17969595 GCF_038355195.1 Osmerus mordax | reverse complement strand
ACATCAAAGCTTTCTACCTCACAAAGTCTTTCGAACACACACACACACACACACACACACACACACACAACCTCTCTGCTCTCTGTTACACGCGCACACCCTCCCTCTCAGAAAGTCCCTGCTGTATGTGTGTGTGTGTGTCGGTGTTACAGTGAGTGTGTGACAGAGTGTGTGTGTGTGTGTACTTAGATACCGCCGTATTCTCAGTAGCATTACTCAGATTCATATAACACCTCTCTCAGCTCAGTACATTCTTAAATTAAGTGTTTTAACCTCAGTTAACATAACATACAGTATTTTTATCTATATATAGGCCTATGTAAATGATATTTCAGGTAAATTAGAATACTTGGGTAACATTTAAATCAAAGCTTGATCATAACAATGACAGATCTCCTCTATGTTTTTGCATTTTGTTCTGTGTTTTTATGTATGTATTTATTTATTTATGTCAGTCAATTTAATTTACAATCCGTAAAAGTCTCAAAGTGCTACAGCGTCACAATTTACGGAAAATTAAAATGTGACGGAAACTTCGAGAAAGCAGGACAGCGGGAGAAGAGAAAGGAGTGGGGGCATTCAGGCGACGAATTAGAAACGAAGCTATTCAGATTATTCAGATGCTTAATTCCCCCCTCCCCTGCCCTCCACCCCCATCCCCTTCCCGTCCCGCGTGCAGCTGAGGGTCTTTTCTGTCCTCGAGCCGTGATGTCAGCGCGCCTCATTGAAAGCGCTCACTCTGAGTTTCTCCGCTGAATGCTCGCGCTGAGCACAATGGCCCAAATTTGAATACCACGCGGATATATGCCAGCCCCTCACCCCGACAATAGAAAAGGGGGTACTTCACTCCTTTTCAACCATGTTGTTATTTTATTGGAGTCGTAAATGTGTTTGATTCATTTATGTCTTTTTCGGAGTGTTGTGGAGTTTTGAACACTCGCACGAGCGCAGCAGCGCTCCTAGCTGCTTAAAGTGACCGTTTCGGTTTTGTTTGTTCCCGACAGATATACACGGACTGGGCCAACCACTACCTCGCCAAGTCAGGCCACCGGCGTCTCATCAAGGACCTGCAGACCGACGTGACTGATGGCGTGCTGCTGGCTGAAGTGATACAAGTTGTCGGTAAGGAACCGGTTGCTCATTTAAGCTGCATTTTCCGAAATGTCAAATTTTAAGTTATAGATGTTAAAAGACCGCAGTATAAATCCAGGGGATCATTTATGAAATCGTATCATTGTGTTCGGCATGTATACTATCAAAGTATGGATCAAACAACCCTTTCTTGTGGCACTGCATTTATTTGAACAATGACGCGTTCAGAGAGCAGTTATTCGCGTGCACGGGCGACTTCCGTTATTAAATGTCATTCGGCCCGTCCGGGTTCCTATGAGCCTGTCATTGTCCCTCTTCAAGACCTGCCCTGTCATCTGGGGCTGCCCCTCCAGCTGATCACTGACTCATCACACACACACGCGCACACACACACACACACACATCTACAGGGATGTTGTGCTGATCTGAAGGCATCTGTCCAGGTGTGTGACAGGGCCCATACAATCTGACAGTTTCTTTAGTGCTCTGACAACCAAATTTATAATAGCTCTCAAGTTGCACACTGTCTGAGCTAGAATACACACACACACACAGCTGACCACAGTGTCATGTAACATCATAGGAAGCACACCCCTGCCAGAATCTCACCACCCATCCACCTGTTTATCTCTCCACTCCCTCCAGACACCCCACACAGACCACCCCAGACATAGCCCCTCCCTGCTAGACTGGGGCAGATAGACCACCCCAGACATAGCCCCTCCCTGCTAGACTGGGGCAGATAGACCACCCCAGACATAGCCCCTCTCTGCTAGACTGGGGCAGATATACCACTAGCAGAAACATGAGCTTCTTAAGAACAGAGAGGAGAGGGACTGGGACTGTGTCTAGTGTTTCCCACCTGGCAGCATGGTGTTTCCACACCTGGCAGCATGGTGTTTCCACACCTGGCAGCATGGTGTTTCCCACCTGGCAGCATGGTGTTTCCCACCTGGCAGCATGGTGTTTCCCACCTGGCAGCATGGTGTTTCCCACCTGGCAGCATGGTGTTTCCCACCTGGCAGCATGGTGTTTCCCACCTGGCAGCATGGTGTTTCCACACCTGGCAGCATGGTGTTTCCACACCTGGCAGCATGGTGTTTCCACACCTGGCAGCATGGTGTTTCCCACCTGGCAGCATGGTGTTTCCACACCTGGCAGCATGGTGTTTCCACACCTGGCAGCATGGTGTTTCCCACCTGGCAGCATGGTGTTTCCACGCCTGGCAGCATGGTGTTTCCACGCCTGGCAGCATGGTGTTTCCCACCTGGCAGCATGGTGTTTCCCACCTGGCAGCATGGTGTTTCCACACCTGGCAGCATGGTGTTTCCCACCTGGCAGCATGGTGTTTCCACGCCTGGCAGCATGGTGTTTCCACGCCTGGCAGCATGGTGTTTCCCACCTGGCAGCATGGTGTTTCCCACCTGGCAGCATGGTGTTTCCCACCTGGCAGCATGGTGTTTCCCACCTGGCAGCATGGTGTTTCCACACCTGGCAGCATGGTGTTTCCCACCTGGCAGCATGGTGTTTCCCACCTGGCAGCATGGTGTTTCCCACCTGGCAGCATGGTGTTTCCACACCTGGCAGCATGGTGTTTCCCACCTGGCAGCATGGTGTTTCCCACCTGGCAGCATGGTGTTTCCCACCTGGCAGCATGGTGTTTCCCACCTGGCAGCATGGTGTTTCCACACCTGGCAGCATGGTGTTTCCACACCTGGCAGCATGGTGTTTCCCACCTGGCAGCATGGTGTTTCCACACCTGGCAGCATGGTGTTTCCACACCTGGCAGCATGGTGTTTCCCACCTGGCAGCATGGTGTTTCCCACCTGGCAGCATGGTGTTTCCACACCTGGCAGCATGGTGTTTCCCACCTGGCAGCATGGTGTTTCCACGCCTGGCAGCATGGTGTTTCCACGCCTGGCAGCATGGTGTTTCCCACCTGGCAGCATGGTGTTTCCCACCTGGCAGCATGGTGTTTCCACACCTGGCAGCATGGTGTTTCCACACCTGGCAGCATGGTGTTTCCCACCTGGCAGCATGGTGTTTCCACACCTGGCAGCATGGTGTTTCCCACCTGGCAGCATGGTGTTGGCCCCTCCCCCCCTGATGCTCTCAGCTGCTGGGGGGCGGGGCCTGAGGGTGGGGGGCAGGGCCTGAGGGTGAACCCACACCCATATGTACACAAACATAGTCAGGGACACACACACTACGAAAGACTGGAGAGAGAACCAATAATATCACTAAACAGACCTTCTGTTTCCCTCCCTTTCTCTTTCCCTCCTTCCCTCCCTCCCTTTCCCCCTTTCCATCTCTGTCTCGCTCTCTCTCTCCCTCTCTCTCTCGCTCTCTCTCTGCTTCTCCCTCTCTCTCCAGCTAATGAGAAGATCGAGGACATCCATGGCTGTCCAAGGAGCCCTTCTCAGATGGTGAGTGATCTCAGCTTGCTTTGAAAGCAGGGGGGTATTCCAGGTAGCGGGTTTAACAAATCGTGAACCTAACCCTGAACTCTGAGTTGATCTACTCTAAAATGGGAAACTCAGACTTTTCGGTTCCAGAAAAGCTGATTTTAATTTTTTAACTCAACTCGGAGTACGTCCACTCTGAGTTAAGCGCGGGCATGAGAACTATTAAAAGCCAATATCAATGGAGCTCCGATACTAGGATCCACCATTGCACCCGGCGACAAAAAACGTCCTACTTCACCACACTTCAGATATAAGTTTTATTTTGTTTTTATGGTGAATCTAAGCACATATTCCAGAAAAAAGCAACACGGCTGTAGCAGCGTATACAATTGGCATGGGAGACAATTGCTGCCGTGTCAATGCAGACATTTGAATGCAATAGCCAGTCCATACATAGACCATTTATCCCCACTGTCCGTTAATATCACAGGATAAAAAGTGGTGGAGTTAAAATAATAATGAAATAGCATGTTCAATGTTATATTAAATATAAAAACATACTACGAACAGGTAAGGCATATTTAGCTTAGGCCTATACGCTTGTAATTGTAGCCTCTACGTAACCTTGGTTTTAATCATATTCGACATGATACAAAGGAAATATCAATTGGTGCCTATTTCGACTTGTAGTAGCAGTTGCCCCAAACATAATGCTTTTCATCACATGATGATGATGATGACGATTAAGATGACGGAGAGACATTGCTGCCGCAGAAATGTATGCAGAGAATTATGTATCCTGTTGAACAGAGCATGGATACAGTATACAGTGAGATGTTTATTTAATTGCAGGTGAATTCTGCATGTGGAACTGTGAAATTTAATGTAATCTCATGTATTCCCAGTTACAAGTAAATGAGTTGCACCTCATGAAGAAAGTGCCAGAAACTGACCAAGAGATGGTGTAGGCCTACTTAGCTTAGAAGAATAAAGGCTTATTTTGAAAAAGATTTACTGGAGCACCAGTTACAGGAGGGTGCATGGTCACAGGTGATGTTAATTGTAGGAACAATAGCCTATATGAATACTAATTGTTTAATTTGCTGAATTTCTATTTTGACCCAGAGATGGTATACTTAGGGCAGAAGAATAAAGGCTGATCTTGTAAGGCTATCAACCTGCCCCCACCTCTCATATGGTAAAATCTGGAGTTACTGGATGGAGTCTCAACTTGATGGCTCTCACACATCATTGTGTATCTTACTGTAGCATTGCTAGTCATATATAAGTAAGGGTCAAGATTGTGGTGTGATTAGTTGTTCTTGGGTATAAAAGGAATTGTGAAGCATTGTTCTGTGGATTCTTGATCTCTAAGACCTTCTCCTCAGCTCTGCTTGTCCTACTCCTTCTTCCTCACCTCTTGCTTTCTATCTCTGGTTTACAATAATCATAGTAGAGTAGGTAAGAGTTAACCTTCATTGATTTCGTTCATTTGCAATATGATTAAATGATTATTTTATTTAACCTTACTTTGACCATTCTTGCTCTAATTTAACCCATAGAGTCAACTAACTGTAATTCCATTGGTATTGGCATAAACTGTTCAGTTTCCCATCTTCGTTCAAACCATAGGGGAATTAGTTTTGGTTGTTTGGTCAATATTGACGCCCTACAATCTTGAAATAGTTTTGCTGAAACACCATTTACAGGACGGTACATGGTCACAGGTGAATCATGTAAATTGAAGGAACAATAGCCGTTAAAAATACAAATTGTTGGATTTCTATTTGTAGGCAATGAAGAAGACCAAATACAATTTCAATTGTTTGTCTTTATTTCAGTGCCAAAAAGCATTTGGTCGGTTCTGAGTGCACGTCCAAGGCGAGTAACATTAGCAATGTAGGCCTAAGGGCTGAGAATGTTGCTAAAATAAATTACAGATTGTGACGGAAAACGGTAACGTTAACCTAGGTATTCATCAGGGAATTAAAGCACATCGAATCGCAGTCTTAAAATCATCTCCCGGCGTATAACTAAGCAAATTAAATTTTGTTCGAGATCGGTCGGCTGAACCAGGAAAGGATATCCCCTGTCTGCCAACGCTATCAGGCTCATAAAGTGGGAGGGGATAGGTAGAAACGCAGAGTTTGTCATGGAAAACCTGCTAGCGAGCAGGTTAGGTTCACAGAGTTAGTTACTATGGACACTGACCCAAAGAAGTTAAATCAGTTACAACTAACCAACAAGAGCAACAAGTCCGTCAATAAGAGTCATTGTGGTCCTGGAGGAAACTAAAATCAGGTCCAGCAAATCATTTACCGTTGTACCGTTGTACTCCCGGAACAAGTGCGTCTTAAGCCTTTTCTTGAAGGTGGGGAGACAGTCAGTGTCTCTGATGGAGGTGGGGAGATGATTCCACCATTGGGGGACCAGACAGGAAAAGAGTTTGGGTTGGGAGGTGGCGCTCTTGAGAGGTGGGGCCACCAGACGGTTGTCAGAAGAAGGCCGTACGTAGGTGGCAGTAAAAAAATAGTTAAAAAGTTATTTAAAAAGTTTCAAAAGGTTGAGATTTTTTGTAAACGTTTTCTTTTTTTTCGAAAGGTAGAAAAAGTTTTAGTGAAAAATATTTCACCTCGAGAAAAGGGTTAAAAAAAAAGGTATTATATATAAGGGAGTCAGATGGCTGAACGGTTAGGGAATCGGGCTATTAAACAGAAGGTTGCCGGTTGGATTCTCGGCCGCCCGAGTATGGTAGGTACTTGTACTTGAGTGAAAAATGTGTGTACTTTTGCCATCTTGGCTGCCCGGTGTGTTTGGCTGCTGTCGTAATAAACCCAAGCCTTTATTTACTCAGCTCACTTAACTTGCTGATCATAGACTAGAGACTGGAACAGGAGAAAACGATAGTTATAGTTATTATTATTGAAATGGTGGAATATAAACATCCTAACGATACCAAAACAACCCTGATTGTTTTACTGTTCTATATTCTTCCATACAACACTTTACATCAAGTTAGTTAATGTAACCTGGTACATGGTAGTTAATGTAACCTTCATGTAAAGTGTTGCTAGGTAGCTACATGGTAGTTAATGTAACCTTCATGTAAAGTGTTGCTAGGTAGCTACATGGTAGTTAATGTAACCTTCATGTAAAGTGTTGCTAGGTAGCTACATGGTAGTTAATGTAACCTTCATGTAAAGTGTTGCTAGGTAACTACATGGTAGTTAATGTAACCTTCATGTAAAGTGTTGCTAGGTAGCTACATGGTAGTTAATGTAACCTTCATGTAAAGTGTTTCTAGGTAGCTACATGGTAGTTAATGTAACCTTCATGTAAAGTGTTGCTAGGTAGCTACATGGTAGTTAATGTAACCTTCATGTAAAGTGTTGCTAGGTAGCTACATGGTAGTTAATGTAACCTTCATGTAAAGTGTTGCTAGGTAGCTACATGGTAGTTAATGTAACCTTCATGTAAAGTGTTTCTAGGTAGCTACATGGTAGTTAATGTAACCTTCATGTAAAGTGTTTCTAGGTAGCTACATGGTAGTTAATGTAACCTTCATGTAAAGTGTTGCTAGGTAGCTACATGGTAGTTAATGTAACCTTCATGTAAAGTGTTGCTAGGTAACTACATGTTGTAGTTCTGCTCCTCCCGGGCTGTGGGAGCCTTGTGTCCAGGTGGCTCAGGTTTCTGCTCACGGCTCGTGGCTCCAGCAGTTGGTGTTTAGCCCGGGGCAGTGGGACGGTGGTATTTTTACCACTCCAGGCCCAGTGAGGGAGCACAGCTCAGGGGCAGAGCTGGTATGTGAGTCATACAAGCTGGGGGTTATTTTTGCCTCCTTTGGGGGTACATGTGAGGGGTAGGTCTAGGGGTGGGTAAGATGTGATGGGTAGGTCTAGGAGGGGTTAAGATGTGAGGGGTAGGTCTAGGGGTGGGTGCGATGTGATGGGTAGGTCTAGGGGGGGTTAAGATGTGAGGGGTAGGTCTAGGAGTGGGTACGATGTGATGGGTAGGTCTAGGGGGGGTTATGAGAGGCTGGAGGTTTTTCAACTGGAAAGGGTGCTGGGTACTGGAAGGGGCTCTTAAAGGGTGCTGGGTACTGGAAGGGGCTCTTTAAGGGTGCTGGGTACTGGAAGGGACTGTCCAAAGGGTGCTGGGTTCTGGAAGGGGCTGTCCAAAGGGTGCTGGGTTCTGGAAGGGGCTGTTCAAAGGGTGCTGGGTTCTGGAAGGGGCTGTTCAAAGGGTTCTGGGTTCTGGAAGGGGCTGTTCAAAGGGTGTGTGCGCAGCGTTCCTGTCTGTGCTAAGTCTGGAGACCTCTGGTGACCTCGGGGGCAGCATGTGCCAGGCAGCAGCAGCTGCTCTGGGTCCGAGGTCAAGGGGACAGAGGGACCCCACTGCTGTTACAGCTCACTGGACCCAACCATCCAATCACAGGCTGGCAGGGACAGGAAGGGCTTCCTGGTTGGGATAGAAGAAGACTCCATGGAATACATCAGCTTCTGACTGAAGCTGGTATTAGTCTGTTGTGTTGAGAAGGACGGCTGCTTTTGTGGTTATCTGTTGTTGCAGTTGTTTTCTTATCTGAAAACGTCTGTTGGAAAACTTTGATCACCGTCATTCAGTGACTCATTCTTATTTGATTGTTCTGGTAATCACATGGGCAGCCAATGAGGTATCTTCTCTAAAGACCACACGACCTTTCAACCTAGCTTATCAGCCAATCAGCACGTCCCCTGATTCACTGCCAGTTTTGCCGGGTCAGTCTGGTTACCGTGGTACTTGTGTGCTAGCAACAGAGTTAGCCTAGAAAGTTGGGGCTCCAGGTAGGTTGTTAGTAAGCTGCTGTCTGCCTGGCTGTGCTGTGTCATTACCTGTCTTAAAGCAGGGCTTATTGAAGGTTCTAGGTTGGGTTAGGGGCAGTTCTATGGGTGTATGTGAAGCACTCTGTGACATTGCTTGTAAAAAGGGCTATACAGATAGATTTGATATGATTTAATGAATCAACCATTACAAGCACGTTTTAAAGTTTAATACCATGAAGAATTGTTGTACACCATACATGCCAAAGGAATATTTTTAACTTAACAAAACAGCTGTTTGATACTTACATTTAGTCATTTAGAAGACGCTCTTATCCAGAGCGACTTAAAGTAAGTACAGGGACATTCTCCCCGAGGCAAGTAGGGTGAAGTGCCTTGCCCAAGGACACAACGTCATTTGGCACGGCCAGGAATCGAACCAACAACCTACTGATTAATAGCCCGACTCCCTAACCGCTCAGCCATCTGACCCCCTGATACTTGTGTATGTATTCATATATATATGTAAGTTGATATTCTTTCCTGGGTTAGTGACCTTTGTAGCTTGTCTGCATGCAGGGAACCTCCCCGAGGTGATGTCATCACACAGGTGTCCTGGGTGATTATTAATGACACTCTCTTTTCCGCCAGATTGAGAACATCGACGCCTGCCTCAGTTTCCTGGCAGCGAAAGGAGTCAACATACAGGGCTTATCAGCAGAAGGTACACCTCTCTCTCTCTCCTTCCCCTCTCTCTCTCCTTCCCCTCTCTCTCTCTCTCTCTCTCTCTCTCTCTCTCCTTCCCCTCTCTCTCTCTCTCTCTCTCCTTCCCCTCTCTCTCCTTCCCCTCTCTCTCTCTCCTTCCCCTCTCTCTCCTTCCCCTCTCTCTCTCCTTCCCCTCTCTCTCTCCTTCCCCCCCCCCCCCCTCTCTCTCTCTCTCTCTCTCTCTCTCTCTCTCTCCTTCCCCTCTCTCTCCTTCCCCTCTCTCTCTCTCTCTCTCTCTCTCTCTCTCTCCTTCCTCCCTCTCTCTCTCTCTCTCTCTCTCTCTCTCTCTCTCTCTTCCCCTCTCTCTCTCAATTCAATTCAATTGGCTTTATTAGCATTAAGAAACAAATGTTCATATTGCCAAAGCAACGGTGGAGCCACAGAAACAGTATTCATCCCATTACTATGGACATCGGTATACTATTACAACTATTACTATAACAACCAAACATGGCAAATTCAGTTGAAAGATTAAAGCAGGAGAACTTTAACATAACCTTAAGATTGATTACGTAATATATATATACATATATACACACATACACATGTCAGTCACACACACAGTATATTTTGTGTGTGTGCTTTGTGTGTGTGCCTTGTGTGTCTAGGTCACTTCACTGTCTCTCAGGTTGTTACCATGATTTTTTGTGTCCTGTTTCAATTGCCAATTGGTGGTCACTAAGCCTGTACTTGGTTAGGATCTCTCTGCTTTCTATCTCTGACAGTATAGACATATTCTTCCAGTTAAAATCTCTTTATAAGGCTAGATAACATTCAAATCGACTTTGGCTTTTAGTTTCTTCTTTCCAATGTTCCAGGTAGGTCACATTTACATTTAGTCATTTAGCAGACGCTCTTATCCAGAGCGACTTACAGTAGGTACAGGGACATTCCCCCCACAATGTAAAGGTTACTTTACATTGTGTTATAATTTGGTTGACTCTGATTGGTGTTTGGAAAGCAGTGTTGGTGTGAGACTGGTCAGGGTGTGTCTGAGTGGGGGCAGTGAGTCTCTCTCTCTCTCTCTCTCTCTCTTTCTCTCCTTCCTCTCTCTCTCTCTCTCTCTCTCTCTCTCTCTCTCCTTCCCCTCTCTCCCTCTACTTTTGTCTCGCTCTGTCTACCTCTCTCCCTCTCTCTCTCTACTTCTCTCCCTCCCTCTCCCTCTCTCTCTCTCTGGCTCTCTCTCTCTATGGATTGTCACTGAGTGGATTAATTAATTAATCAACTTAATTTCTCGTCTTAATATTCTCTCCTCTTCTTGGTTCCGTTCCTCCTCTCTCTCTCTCTCTCTCTCTCTCTCCTTCCCCTCTCTCCCTCTACTTTTGTCTCGCTCTGTCTACCTCTCTCCCTCTCTCCCTCTCTCTCTCTCTGGCTCTCTCTCTCTATGGATTGTCACTGAGTGGATTAATTAATTAATCAACTTAATTTCTCGTCTTAATATTCTCTCCTCTTCTTGGTTCCGTTCCTCCTCTCTCTCTCTCTCTCTCTCTCTCTCTCTCTCTCTCTCTCTCTCTCTCTCTCTCTCTCTCTCTCTCT
The DNA here is from genome assembly GCF_038355195.1 of Osmerus mordax. Taxonomy (NCBI): domain Eukaryota; kingdom Metazoa; phylum Chordata; class Actinopteri; order Osmeriformes; family Osmeridae; genus Osmerus; species Osmerus mordax. The sequence goes on along the minus strand of NC_090062.1, from coordinate 17,958,995 downwards.
CTCTCTCTCTACCTTTCTGTCTGCTCTCTCTCTATCTATCCCCCTTCTCTGTACCTCTCTCTCCTCAAACAGAGATCAGAAATGGGAATCTGAAGGCCATTTTGGGGCTTTTCTTTAGCCTGTCTCGCTACAAGCAGCAGCAGGCCCAATTCCAGCCCCAGGCCCAGGCCCAGGCTTGCCACACCCCCCTGAGCCAGCAAACCAGCGCCCCTGCCCAACTCACCCACCCGCATGGGCCCCCTACCCCCGCAGCACACGGCCACAAGACAGCAGCACAAGCAGACATGCAGTCCAGGTAAGCAGAGTGATGCATGCTGGGAGGTGTAGTCCAGCTGGAAACAAGAATGGGTAGAACGTAGATCCATATAAATGTTTTCACACTCATTCCATCTTACTGGTGTTGGTTCCTTTCTTCTGTAGATGTAAACTGTCTTCCTCTCTTCCACATCTCTCCGTTTCTCTGTCTCCAGGAACGGCTCTCAAAGGAAATTGCTCAAGTTTTCCCTGGGTCAGAAACACTCTAGGTTAGCTCTCTCTCTCTCTCTTTCTTCCTCTTCTTTGTGGTCATGCATCGTTTCCTTCTTCCAACTCGTTCCTCCTCCTCCCCCTCCTCCCCCCTCTTCCTCTTTCTGTTGGGTAAGGTACCTGGTGTACCACCAGTGACTGAGGCCAACCCCCTCTCCACCTGGGCCTCCCTCCACCCTGGGCCCCTGGCCCCCACACTCATGCATCCACCTGGGCCTCCCTCCACCCTGGGCCCCTGAACCCACACTCATGCATCCACCTGGGCCTCCCTCCACCCTGGCCCCCTGGCCCCCACACTCATGCATCCACCTGGGCCTCCCTCCACCCTGGCCCCCTGGCCCCCACACTCATGCATCCACCTGGGCCTCCCTCCACCCTGGCCCCCTGGCCCCCACACTCATGCACAGGGCAGGGCCAGACCTGTATGGGGGAGGGGGCCAGGGGGGGCCCTCAATGTCTGGCATCACGCCTCATTGAGCCGGGAGAGACCTTTAGATAACCTCTGTGTGTGTGTGCGCGCACGTGTGTGTGTGAACATTAATAATTAACTATGAGGCAGTGGCTCCTCTAATGTTTTTTGAGTATGAGTATGAGTATGATGACAAGTAAACATAGCTTCACTAGTATTACCACCAAGGTTGTCTTGGTCAAATGTTCTTTATCGAAACATGAACATAGGACTTTGGACTCTATCAATTTACATCTTATTTGTTTTGGTTTTGTATACAGCATTAGATTTTTGTTTGTTCGTTGTTGAAGTGAAACCCAGGATGTTGTTTTTCATCAAGCCCATCCCAGATTGCGTTGCTTCTTCTCCTACACGCCTCACGTCTTAAGCAGCACAATACCACCACCCTCTGGCCAGCATGTGCAAGTACAGGTTGATATCCCTTATTGCCAAAGAGCAAAAATAACAATATGAGTTCATTTAGCAGAAAAGCCCTACAGAGGGCAGGGGAGAGTCGAACCTACGACTTGTCGTGCTGCAAGCACATGCTCAACCACTAAGCTATACCCTTTAGAGTTCCCATCACCTTAGAAACTTGTCTTCTTTCACAGATGAATCAGAATCAAAGCTTAGAATTTCAAGGTTTACGGTGAAGCAGAGAAATAAAGAGCTTGTTTGATCCCTCGCTTCTCTCACTCGCTCATCATCCAGCACCCTCGCTTGATCTCTCACTCGCTCATCAACCAACAGGCGTTAACCTCGACACGGCTGCTGTTCCTGAACCCTAACCTTACCCCTGAGCAGCAGTTTAATACAGGAGACAAATTTTTACAACAGGATTCATGGCAGCCAGAACTGAAAGTTAAATGAGCGAGACCTGCTGGCTCTCTCTCTCTCTCTCTCTCTCTCTCTCTCTCTCTCTCGCTCTCTCTCTCTCTCTCTCTCTCTGGCATGTCAGACTGAATGAGGGGAGGAAACGAACGTTGTGAAGTTGCGCAGCAGAATCTCCTTCTCAGCTGTCGGCCTGCGTGCTACGTGCATGTTTATGCCTCCTAAAGAGCCGTTCTCAGGCCGCCCCGACAGGTCAGCTGACCCACCCCGACAGGTCAGCTGACCCGCCACGACAGGTCAGCTGACCCACCCCGACAGGTCAGCTGACCCGCCCTGACAGGTCAGCTGACCCACCCCGACAGCTTCATAGCGGAGCGGTGCGACCAAACATCAGTTGATCTGTTCTCTGCCACTCAGACGACATTTTCTAACATTCTCCCTCTTCTGTCTCGCTCTCCACCCACTTCTCTCTGTCCCCCCTCTCTCTCCCCCCTCTCTCTCCCCCCCTCTCTCTCTCCCCCCTCTCTCTCTCCCCACTCTCTCTTCCCCCTCTCTCTCTCCCCCCCCTCTCTCTCCCCCCCCTCTCCCTCCCCCCCCTCTCTCTCCCCTCTCGCTCTCCACCCACTTCTCTCTCCCCCCTCTCTCTCCCCCTCTCTCTCTCTCCCCTCTCTCTCACCCCTCTCTCTCTCCCCCTCTCTCTCTCCCCCCTCTCTCTCTCCCCTCTCGCTCTCCACCCACTTCTCTCTCCCCCCTCTCTCTCCCCCTCTCTCTCTCCCCCCTCTCTCCTCTCTCGCTCTCCACCCACTTCTCTCTCCCCCCTCTCTCTCCCCCCTCTCTCTCTCCCCTCTCACTCTCCACCCACTTCTCTCTCCCCCCTCTCTCTCTCCCCCCTCTCTCTCTCTCCCTCCAGACTTCCTACCTCCAGGGTGTTTGCTGCTGGCAGTGACATCACACCTCGCAGCGGTTCGGTCAGCGCCCCCGGCAACCGGCGTAGTCAAGGTGACAAAAGCAAGCCTGGCCTGCAGCCCAGCAGAGGTACCACACACACACTCACATACATACACACAAACACACACACACACAGTCCTGGGAGAGACCCTGTGTGTGTGTGATTGAGTGAGTGAATACACGCACGTTTATGTGTGGAGTTGGGCTGGACACATCTCTCTTGTTAGTCGATGACGGAGCTCTGAAGGGACTGTGATGTGTGTGTGTGTGTGTGTGTGTGTATCAGAGATGGGAAGTAACAAAGTACAAATACTTTGTTACTCTACTTAAGTAGATTTTTCGGGTATAAGTACTTTACTTCACAGAACTTTTTACTTTCACTCCTTACATTTTTTACACAAATATCTGTACTTTCTACTTCTTACATTTTCAAGTCCAGGCTCTTTACTTTACTTTTAAACTGTAGTACTGCTTGTTGGCATGATCGATATTATTTCTTGTCATTGCGTGCCTTTTTACATTTCCGGGTATCACGCACAACAAACATAAGTTAGTGTACGAGAGTACCATGGAGCAAGGCTTGCATGGTCAAGTCAATTTTATTGATCCCACAAGGGGAAATTTGTTTGTAGACAGGTATTAAAACACATTCAATCCATCATAAAGTACTACATAAACAGCATACCTGACACCACACAAGACAACACACAATACATTACAATACAGTACAAGGATAAATTAATATTGAAAACCCAGAATAAGTTCCGTTCATAAATACTTCATGCCATTCATTTATGCACATTTAGCCTCCCAATAGCAAAACAAAAGAGTCCCCAAAACGTTTTGTTCTGTGGGTGGGAGCTCTATACCTTCTTCCTGAAGGCAAGAGCTCAAACTCCCCCTTCAGGGGATGATCAGTACAAGCCAATATGGACTGGGTCTTCCTTGCGACCTGCCGAACATAAAGCTCAGAGAGCTGAACTTGGTTTACCCCAATGACTTTACTGGCCACTTTGACAAGCCGATCAAGCCTGTTCTTATTAGCCAGATTCAGATTCCCAAACCATACCACCACACAAAATGTCAGCACTGACTCAATAAAAGTTCTACAAAACAGCGTCATCATTTTGGTGCACACCTTAAAAGAGTTAATTTTTCTCAAGAAATAGAGATGTTGCTGTACCTTTTCAAACTTACTCTGGCAACTGTGTACAGAATATAAAGAAGAAAGCTGATTCAGATTCAGATTCTAGCCCCACACTTTCCCCTCTCCTCCCCCAACATCCCCACACTCCTCCTCCATACCCCGCTCCTCCCCCCTATCCCCACAACCAGTGTGACAGCAGGGCTGCAGTGTGGCAGCAGGGCTGCAGTGTGGCAGCAGGGCTGCAGTGTGACAGCAGGGCTGCAGTGTGGCAGCAGGGCTGCAGTGTGACAGCAGGGCTGCAGTGTGACAGCAGGGCTGCAGTGTGGCAGCAGGGCTGCAGTGTGACAGCAGGGCTGCAGTGTGACAGCAGGGCTGCAGTGTGGCAGCAGGGCTGCAGTGTGACAGCAGGGCTGCAGTGTGGCAGCAGGGCTGCAGTGTGGCAGCAGGGCTGCAGTGTGGCAGGAGGGCTGCAGTGTGACAGCAGGGCTGCAGTGTGACAGCAGGGCTGCAGTGTGGCAGCAGGGCTGCAGTGTGACAGCAGGGCTGCAGTGTGGCAGCAGGGCTGCAGTGTGACAGCAGGGCTGCAGTGTGACAGCAGGGCTGCAGTGTGGCAGCAGGGCTGCAGTGTGGCAGCAGGGCTGCAGTGTGGCAGGAGGGCTGCAGTGTGACAGCAGGGCTGCAGTGTGGCAGCAGGGCTGCAGTGTGGCAGCAGGGCTGCAGTGTGACAGCAGGGCTGCAGTGTGGCAGCAGGGCTGCAGTGTGACAGCAGGGCTGCAGTGTGACAGCAGGGCTGCAGTGTGGCAGCAGGGCTGCAGTGTGGCAGCAGGGCTGCAGTGTGGCAGCAGGGCTGCAGTGTAACAGCAGGGCTGCAGTGTGACAGCAGGGCTGCAGTGTGACAGCAGGGCTGCAGTGTAGCAGCAGGGCTGCAGTGTAACAGCAGGGCTGCAGTGTGGCAGCAGGGCTGCAGTGTGGCAGCAGGGCTGCAGTGTGGCAGCAGGGCTGCAGTGTGACAGCAGGGCTGCAGTGTGGCAGCAGGGCTGCAGTGTGACAGCAGGGCTGCAGTGTGGCAGCAGGGCTGCAGTGTGGCAGCAGGGCTGCAGTGTGGCAGGAGGGCTGCAGTGTGACAGCAGGGCTGCAGTGTGACAGCAGGGCTGCAGTGTGACAGCAGGGCTGCAGTGTAACAGCAGGGCTGCAGTGTGGCAGCAGGGCTGCAGTGTAACAGCAGGGCTGCAGTGTGGCAGCAGGGCTGCAGTGGCAGCCACACTGCAATGCCACACTGCAATCCTCAGAAAGGAGGATTATTCAAACACAAGGCGACATTGCAGTGTGTGTGTGACAGGAAGATAGATTGAGGAGTGTGCTTGCACCTATGTGTGTGTGTGTGTGTGTGTGTGTTTGTGTTAGAGTGTGTTTGTGTGTTAGAGCGTGTGTGTATATATTAGAGAGAGAGAGAGTGTATATGTGTTAAAGAATGTGTGTGTGTGTATTAGACACAGAGAGAGAGTATGTGTGTGTAGTCCACAGGCTGTCTGAATGTCCTGTAGCAGGTCTGTTTGAGCTTATTCATGTGGAGGAACTTTAAAAAGTTTTACTCTGAACAAAGAGACAGGCTGAGACAGGCTGTCCCACTCACTTACCAGCATACAATTACTGAGGAGTGTTTGTGTGTGTGTGTCTGTGTGTGTGTCTGTGTGTGTGTTTTATCTGAAGCGTGGATGTGATGAGTCGGCAGTTTAAACGGAGACTCTGGTGCTGGGTGGAGTTTCAGGACTCTTATTGAGGAGTGTTAGAAAATATAGTTTGTATCTCTTACTTTTTATACTCCTTTATACTTGATACTTTTTAACATGTTCTACTTTATAACCCTAACATGTTCTGCTTTATAACCCTAACATGTTATACTTTATAACCCTAACCCTTTATACTCCTGAGGTAAAGCTGTGTGTTTCCTGTCCTGATCTCTGTGTGTGTGTGTGTGTGTGTGTCTATATGCTGCTGTGTGTGTGTGTGTGTGTGTGTGTCTATATGCTGCTGTGTGTGTGTGTGTGTGTCTATATGCTGCTGTGTGTGTGTGTGTGTGTGTCTATATGCTGCTGTGTGTGTGTGTCTATATGCTGCTGTGTGTGTGTGTGTCTATATGCTGCTGTGTGTGTGTGTGTGTGTCTATATGCTGCTGTGTGTGTGTGTGTCTATATGCTGCTGTGTGTGTATTCAGGGCACAGCCAGGTCACCAGTATATGCAGCAAGACTGAGAGCTGCAGATTAGCATCTTGTGACCGGAGAGCTAAACAGTGTCAGCCGCCACCAACCCCTCTAACCTGGTTAGAGATGTTTACGTGTGGTCAATCCTCAGGTTAGGGTTAGATGTGTGTGGTCCTCAGGTCCTCGCGGTCTCTATGGTCGACCTGCGGTCACCACTGGCTTTCATCCGTGTTTGCCCCCCCCCTGCTCTGGTTGGTCGAGAGGTACCCCCCCTGCTCTGGTTGGTCGAGAGGTACCCCCCCCTGCTCTGGTTGGTCAAGAGGTACCCCCCCTGCTCTGGTTGGTCGAGAGGTAAATGGTTACCAGGCGAGGGGAACCATGAGTCTTTTGAAGAAGCAGAAAATAACTAATAACTCTACCTCCTCTCTCTCTCTACCTCCTCTCTCTACCTCCTCTCTCTCTCTACTCCTCTCTCTCTACTAGAGCCCGACCGGTAAAGGATTTTTAAGGCCGATATCGATACAAATATTCGGTTATAAAAGAATCCGATATTCAGATATATCGGCCGATATATATAAATAAAAAAAATCGAGAAACACGTAACAAAACCTAAACAGATTTCCCTAACACTCTGCCCAATTCTGGTTGTAGGTTTTGTGGCGTTCTAAACACGAGTGTTGCCAACAGGGATGTTGTAGAGTGCCCTCTGGTGGACAAACTATGCAACGGCAACACTAATAACATGGTTGAAGGGTGTTTTGTCCACTAAAAATAAATAAATATATTCATTTATCGTCCATTATAAATGACGATACCGATAGTTTGGAAAATGCCTAATATCGGCCGATAATATCGGCCTCTAGTCTCTACCTCCTCTCTCTACCTCCTCTCTCTGTCTTCCGCCTCTCTCTCTCTACCGCCTCTCTCTCTACCGCCTCTCTCTCTCTACCTCCTCTCTCTACCTTCTCTCTCTCTCTACCTCCTCTCTCTCTTTACCTCCTCTCTCTACCTCCTCTCTCTCTCTACCTCCCCTCTCTCTCTCACACTCTCTCTACCTCCTCTCTCTCTCTCTCTCTCTCTCTCTCTCTCTCTCTCTCTACCTCCTCTCTCTTTCTCTACCTCCTCCCCTCTGTTCCTCTCTCTCCCACCCCCTCTCTCTACCTCCTCCATAATTGCAGCTGGTCTCTCTCTCATTCCGGCGCTCCAGTAGGAAGCTAGCTATTAGCAGCCTGACCCACTTTTCGCTCGCTAACTGCTAGCACGGCTAATTGGGTCCTAATCACTTCCTAATGGGTGCATTGTTTAAGGCTGCGCTCGCTAAATACTAAACAGGAGGAAACGAGAGGGCCGCTACAAGGTTCCTCCCTCCAATTAGTGCATGAAAGGCTCTTTAAAAACGAAATAAATGTGTATAAAGAGAAGTGGGGGTGGAGGGGTTGGAGGAGGGGTGTGTGTGAATGGTGCCGGGTATATGTATTCCAAGCAAACTTAACAAGTCCAAAATGTGTGAATGTGAAATCCGACTTGAGTGTTAAATCGGGGTTGATGTTTACAGTCACGTACCCAGCATTGTACCACAGTGAGGTGAGTGCGTATTTAAGAGATACCAGCATTGAAACAGAAATGGAAAGTCTGTTGAAACTGCTGCCAGAGATGTTAACAGGCGTGTGTAAAGTTGGATTTCTCTGGAAGCATTTCAGGTTGTTGTGTTTGCAAGTGTACTTGTGTGTGTACCCGTGTGTATGTGCATAGGGATGTGGTCTAACAGAACCTTATTATCTTCCCCCAAGGCACTCTCTCTCTCTCTCTCTCTCTCTCTCTCTCTCTCTCTCTCTCTCTCTCTCTCTCTCTCTCTCTCTCTCTCTCTCTGTCTCCCTCTCTCTTACTCTCTCTTTCTCCTTGCTCCCTCTCTCTCTTTCTCTCTCTCTCTGTCTGGCGGTTTGGCAGTTATAGTTTGAATATTCAAACACAGAATTGTAGTCAGTCACCAACCTCCTTCTTCTGAGTCAGATTTGGGTGTCGGAGTTCAGATCTCTCCTTCTCGGGGTGTGTGGGTTTATCTTGACACCGGACTTGGTAAGTGAAGCGAGCGATATCAACAAAAGCATTTCTACCTTTTTATGATTGTGTTTCTGTGAGTCCTTCTCTCGTTCTGCAGCATGTAATCAGACTCTGCAGACCCGGGGCTGGATGATAGAACCTCTTTCTAAGTGAGGAGGATTAGACCAAGACCTGTCCATATAAGTCCAAACCTAACAAGTGTGCTGGTGACTGTGGATTTCTTGGCCTCTCTTGAAAGCGCGCCTCTCCTGTTTTTATAAACAGTTTCTGAAGGGTGACTTGTGTGTTAGTATGAAGGGCTTTATAAGTGTGTCTGAGGAAGTGGACTATGGGGAGGTTTGTAAAGTGACAAGTTCTTCTCTCTTGTCTCAACACAAGCTGCCTGCAGCGCCGGCCCCTATATGGTGACTCGCTGTGTGGTCTGTGGGAATTCTCCTCTTTAACTGTTATCTCTGTTTTCTTTGTTTCCTCCTCCATCTTCGTCTGCTGGTTCTGTCTGTTGCTTTCTTCTCTCTTCTCCTCTCCTCCTTTCTTCTTTCCTATCATCTCCTCTCTTCTCTCCTGTCCTCCTCTCTTCTCCATCCCAGAATCCTCGGAGGGCGTGACCTCACAGCCATCGGTGATGACTGAGCATGCTCAGTCACCACCTGTGACTGGCATCATCTCCTGCTCTACCTCGGCCCTCCTCCCTCCATCCTCCTCCGCCATCCCCCAGCCCAACTCCAGCAGCAGCAAGCCCTGGAGGAGCCGGTCCATTAGCTCCAAGCCCTCCTCCTCTTCCTCCGCCATGATGTCCGTCCGGCAGGACAGCACCCCCAAAGCAGCCCCGCCCACGGACGCCCCTCCCAAGGCCGTTACCCAGAAGTCCATGCTGGAGAAACTCAAGCTGTTCAACAGCAAAGGGGGGTCCAAGTCCTCCAGTGGAGGGGGGCCCCAGCCAGCCGGCTCTGCCCCAGCCAGGCAGCCTGCAGCCGGAGCAGGGGGGAAGACTGAGGCGGGTTCCAACACCGAGGCCCTGGAAGAGGAGGGGAACGTACGGCCGGGGGCGACCGGTAACGGGACGGCTCACGGACTGCCTCCGGCTGCTGACGTCGCTGCGACAACCAGCAGTCCGAAGATCGCCCTGAGGGGGATCGCCCAGCGCACCTTCAGCAGAGCCCTGACCGCCAAGAAGGGCTCTGCCAAAGCCCTGGACAAGGACAAGGAGAAAGGGAAGGACAAGGAGAAAGGGAAGGAGGCGGGTAAACGCATCTCCATCCCCGACAGGACGGAACTCAGGGGGGAGGAGACTAAGGAGGAAACTGCCGTTGCCTCAGAAACGGAGACCTCTGGAGCCAAGAGGACCTCGAAAATCGCCAGCTTCATACCCAAGGGGGGCAAAGCAGCCAAAAAAGACACAATTTCTGCCCCCCTCCCAACGCACAGCGGAATACCAAAGCCGGGGGCCAAGGTCCCCTCTGGGGGTGGCCGGGAGGGCGGGGAGCGCCCCCGCAGCATGCGTCTGGGGGGTGGGGTGGGGCTGCTCCGAGGGCCCCCGGACCGGGACAGCAGACAGTCCAGCTCTACCTCTAGCCTGGCCTCCACGGAGGGCAGGGCCCCGCAGACCCACAGCATCGCCCCGGTGGCCGCGGGAGGAACTACACAGAGCACAGCCAGCAATACAGTCAGCGTGCAGCTACCTCAGCCTCAACAGCAGTACAGCCACCCCAACACAGCCACCGTGGCACCCTTCATGTACAGGTGAGGACAAGGGAGGGCCGCGTATGGAATTACATAGTGTAGTATACACTCTAGGTACACTACCTTTAGGGACACTACCTCTAAGTACACTCTAGGTACACTACCTTTAGGGACACTACCTCTAAGTACACTACCTCTAAGTACACTTTAGGTACACTACCTCTAGAGACACTACTTCTCTGGCTCCACCCTCCTCCAAATTATATATATTATATTATTATTATATATTACTTATAAACTTCCTCTCCTCCACCTCTCGGATGGCATTACCTCCAGGATCATACCACTTCTGTCTGTTTCTGGTCAGAAATGAGGGGAGACTAGTGTCTCTAAACATGGGCTGGGTCACAGGTCCTGACTGGCAGGTTGCAGAGTGACGGGTTGTTGAGTTTAGAATCGAAACATCTCTTTGTCCGTCTGTAAGCGCCGCTAGAGCGATCCGTCTGTCCAGAATATGACCTCTGACCTCTGACCACCTTGTGTCATTCTAGGTCATCCACAGATGTGGAGGGTACCATGACAACCGAGGGGGGCTGCGAAGGGAGGGAGGAAGAGACTGCACCCTTCTGCAAGACATCCATGGAGGACCTCTCAGGTAGGACATGTGCTGCTCAGGTCTGGAAACGGGAGATTGATTGATGTTTGTTTGTTTGTTTGTCATATCTGGTGTCTCCCTCCTGGCAGGTGAAGACCCGGAGACTCGGAGGTTGAGGACGGTGAAGAACATTGCAGACCTCAGACAGAACCTGGAGGAGACCATGTCTAGCCTACGGGGAACCCAGGTCACACACAGGTCTGTACCACCCCTAACCACTAACCCTGACCAAACAGGTCTGATTACTAACCCTGGCCCTCAGGTCTGATCCAGAGAACATTCACATGATTTCTGTAGGTATTCTCTCTTCCTTAAAGAATGAAGCCATCCTGTGTATGCACACGAACTCAGCCTGAAGTAGATCACAGCTTTCACTGTCTCAACTTCTGCAGTACAGGGAGACATCTAGTGGTTGTTTGACCGGATCACCGCAGTCTGGACAGTTAGTGTGTTTACTTCTGAACACAGCCTCTCTCTCCAGCTGCTGGGGGAGGGAGTGAGGGCTGCTGGGGGAGGGAGTGAGGGCGGCTGGGGGAGGGAGTGAGGGCCGCTGGGGGAGGGAGTGAGAGCTGCTGGGGGAGGGAGTGAGGGCCGCTGGGGGAGGGAGTGAGGGCTGCTGGGGGAGGGAGTGAGGGCCGCTGGGGGTGGGAGTGAGGGCCGCTGGGGGTGGGAGGGCCGCTGGGGGAGGGAGTGAGGGCCGCTGGGGGAGGGAGTGAGGGCCGCTGGGGGTGGGAGTGAGGGCCGCTGGTGAAGGGAGTGAGGGCCGCTGAGGGAGGGAGTGAGGGCCGCTGAGGGAGGGAGTGAGGGCCGCTGGGGGTGGGAGGGCCGCTGGGGGAGGGAGTGAGGGCCGCTGGGGGTGGGAGGGCCGCTGGGGGAGAGAGTGAGGGCCGCTGGGGGAGTGAGGGCCGCTGGGGGTGGGAGGGCCGCTGGGGGAGAGAGTGAGGGCCGCTGGGGGAGGGAGTGAGGGCCGCTGGGGGTGGGAGGGCCGCTGGGGGAGAGAGTGAGGGCCGCTGGGGGAGGGAGTGAGGTCCGCTGGGGGTGGGAGGGCCGCTGGGGGTGGGAGGGCCGCAGGGGGAGGGAGTGAGGGCCGCTGGGGGAGAGAGTGAGGGGCGCTGGGGGACAGAGCCGGGACAGACAGAAGGCCGACCTTCGTGGTTTGAGATGGACAGTGATGTCAGCAGGATGGTCTTCCTTTTTCTCCAGAATCACCAGACTGTAGCTGCCCTCTCTTTCTCCTCTCCTCACCCCTCTATCCTCCCACACTGTGTGTTTGATCAGGGTTCTGGTCTGTCTGAGTGGATCTGAGGGCTATTTCACTGCTGTTTTTATTAAAGATTGAAAGACAAAACAAAAGAAGCTATGTAAACCCTAACCCTCTCCTCCTATCCTCTCCACCTCCCCCTCTCCATATCAATCTCACCTGTTCCTCTCCACCTCATCCATTCCATCTCCGTCCTCCCCTCCCCCCCCCTCCCAAACGCAGCACCTTAGAGACCACCTTCGACGGAACTGTTACCACGGAGATCAACTCCGGCATTGGGCGGAGCATCCTCAGCCTCACTTCCACCCGCCCCTCCCTGTCGTCGTGGCGACTCGGCCAGTCCAGCCCCCGGCTCCAGGCGGGCGACGCCCCCTCCCTGGGTAACGGGTACGGCGGGCGCGTTGCGGGGGGCCCGGGGGGGCGCTACCTGTACCCTGGGCCCCTGCGTAGGCAGCTAGGGGGGCGGGGGGCAGCCCCCGGGGGGCTGGAGCGGGGGGGCGACGAGGGAGACCTGGACGGGCTGGTCGCCATGGACGCCACAGGGTACATGAGCGACGGGGATGTGCTGAGCAAGAACGCGGCGCGGGCTGATGATGTCACCAGCGGGTGAGTAGAAGAAGGGGGGAGGAGCTTGTGTTTGTCTGGGATGCTGTTGCACCGTGTCTGGTACCTGAGACGTTTTGAGACGTCTGTGTTTTGGAAACACAGACGCTTCCTGGTCTCTTACCTCAGAATGTGCTGGACTGTTGAGGTGATCTGCATCTCGACGTCTCTCTGGCTACAAGAGCTGCAGCTGTTTAGCCACCAGAGGGTGGCAGAGTGTCTTCACTTTAGGAAAGCAGAACTAAAGCAACCTGGAGAGGACAACCTCAATAATAATAATAATTACTGCTTATCCAAAGTGACGTATTGGGGGGGAATTCAACCTTTGATCCACCCATGAAATGTTCCACCTCTGAGCTACAGCCACTCCACACCCAGTCGCTGGCTCTAAGGAGATAAGCTGAACATGTTAGCTGTTTGCTACCTGATCTGTTATAACAGGCCTTATGCATGTGCGTTATAACAGGCCTTATGCATGTGCGTTATAACAGGCCTTATGCATGTGCGTTATAACAGGCCTTATGCATGTGCGTTATAACAGGCCTCATGCATGTGCGTTATAACAGGCCTCATGCATGTGCGTTATAACAGGCCTCATGCATGTGCGTTATAACAGGCCTCATGCATGTGCGTTATAACAGGCCTTATGCTTGTGCGTTATAACAGGCCTTATGCTTGTGCGTTATAACAGGCCTCATGCATGTGCGTTATAACAGGCCTTATGCATGTGCGTTATAACAGGCCTTATGCATGTGCGTTATAACAGGCCTTATGCATGTGCGTTATAACAGGCCTCATGCATGTGCGTTATAACAGGCCTCATGCATGTGCGTTATAACAGGCCTCATGCATGTGCGTTATAACAGGCCTTATGCTTGTGCGTTATAACAGGCCTTATGCTTGTGCGTTATAACAGGCCTTATGCTTGTGCGTTATAACAGGCCTTATGCATGTGCGTTATAACAGGCCTTATGCTTGTGCGTTATAACAGGCCTCATGCATGTGCGTTATAACAGGCCTTATGCATGTGCGTTATAACAGGCCTTATGCATGTGCGTTATAACAGGCCTTATGCATGTGCGTTATAACAGGCCTTATGCATGTGCGTTATAACAGGTCTTATGCATGTGCGTTATAACAGGCCTTATGCATGTGCGTTATAACAGGCCTTATGCATGTGCGTTATAACAGGCCTTATGCATGTGCGTTATAACAGGCCTTATGCATGTGCGTTATAACAGGCCTTATGACACCTCGCTGTGTCACTCGGCAATCAAACCCCTGCTTCGGTCGATGTTATTAATACACATACAAACCTTAAATCCTAACCCACTCACATATACACCTGGCCAGGTGAGTGATATGGAGCTGGTATCTAGAAAAGGATATTCTGTGTCTATACTTAGGGTTTGGCTCCGCCCCCAGCCCCTCTCAGCCCTGTGTGTGTGTGTGTGTGTGTGTTCGTGCCTTTAAGACAGGGTGATTGATAGAGGGAGAATTTAGTCGTTATTCAAATGGTTGTCGTGGAAACACATTGACTAGATTGCATTTGGAGCCTCAGGGTTTGGAGCCCAGGGAAGTGTGTGTGTGTGTGTGCATGGACACAGTGTGATTACTCTGTACATTAGACACAACTCAAGATATCTCCTCCCTCCTCTCCTCTCTTCCCTCTGTCCTCTCCTCTCCCCTCTCTATTCTCCTTTCTCTCTTCTCCCTCCTCTCCTCTTTCCTCTCCTCTCCTCTCACTCCTTTCCATTTCACTCCGCTGGCCCCTAGAGATGCCCCCCCCCCCCCACCTCTCGCTCACAGGCTGGGGGATGGTGTTCTCTTCCTTCCCTGTCTCCTTCCTCCTCCCCCTCTCTTCCTCCTCCCCCTCTCTTCCTCCTCCCCCTCTCCTCCCCCTCTCTTCCTCCTCTCAGACAAGCTAGCACGCCTCAACACACACACACTCAGACAGACACACTTACTGAGTTTCACCTCCTTTATACAACACTCACCTCAACACAATGTAGACAGACACTGTTGATGCATGTAGAATCACTACACAGCTGGGGTCTAGTCTCTCCTGTGTCTCTCCTGGATCAGGAGAGTGTCTCTTCTGTTTGGGATAAACAGATCCTGTTCAGATGTTCAAGGCGGAAAGGTATGTCCAGCAGTTTCAACTGACGCTAGGAAGTAGAGGAACCTGAATGTTGTTTGTAAAAGTCTTGTGTGCACTCCCAGGGTGTGTGTGTGTGTGTGCGTGTGTGTGTGTGTGTGTGCGTGTGTGTGTGTGTGTGTGTGTGCGTGCGTGTGTGTGTGTGCGTGTGCGTGCGTGTGTGCGTGGTGTGTGTGTGCGTGTGGGTGTGCGCGTGCGTGTGTGTGTGTGTGCGTGGTGTGTGTGTGTGTGTGTGTGTGCGTGGTGTGTGTGTGTGTGTGTGTGTGTGTGTGTGTGTGTGTGTGTGTGTGTGTGTGTGTGTGCGTGCGTGCGTGCGTGTGTGTGTGCGTGTGTGTGTGTGCGTGCGTGTGTGTGTGTGCAGAGATGACAGGGTATCTGTACTGTCAGGGGAGTTACTCTGCAGCACTCCCAGGGTGTGTGTGTGTGTGCAGAGATGACAGGGTATCTGTACTGTCAGGGGAGTTACTCTGCAGCACTCCCAGGGTGTGTGTGTGTGTGTGTGTGTGTGTGTGTGTGTGTGTGTGTGTGTGTGTGTGTGTGTGTGTGTGTGCGCGTGTGTGTGTGTGTGTTACTCTGCTTACGTTTCAGCCAGGAGGAAACACCCAGCCCTTCTCGGTTGCCCACAGACATAGACCCAGTGCACCCAAACTTGCCGGTATCTCATTACACGGACAAATATTTGAATGAGTTAGGCATCTCTGAAATGAGCAAATGGTTTTTCTACATTTAAACTCTCTTAAAAAGGTAAATATTTGAGGAATAGGTCAGTGTTGTTTTAGGCTGATAGGGTGTATTTGTTTAACTGTAAGGGGCCGCCTCACTAGAACAGCCTCCTTAGTCCGGTCTCCCTGCCCTGCCTGTCTGTCTGTCTGCCTTCCCTGCCAGGGTCTCTCTCCTGCTCCTGAACCTCACTGTTCCTGGAGATGTTAGCTTCTTTTACAAACTTAGTCCTCTGACTCTCTTCTGACAATTCCATGAAGTGCTAGATAGGAGTGTGTGACCTCTGACCCTGTGTGTGTGTGTGTAGATACCTGACGGACGGAGGGCTGAGTGTGTACGCTCGCCGGCTGAACCGCCTGCCCGACAGCCTGACGGCCGTGAGGGAAACCCTGCAGCACCACCAGGGACAGGGAGATGCAGACAGGTAGGACTCACTGCTCACACCACACCACACATCCCTGATCCCCCTACCCTAGCATGACCTGCAGTTGTTGATTAGCTTGTAGAAACAGAAAGAAAGAAAGAAAGAAAGAGGGAGAGAGAGACTGGGAGACGGAGAGAGGGGGAGAGAGAGAGAAAGACAGGGAGATGGAGAGAGGGGGAGAGAGAGAGAAAGACAGGGAGACAGAGAGAGGGGGAGAGAGAGAGAAAGACAGGGAGACGGAGAGAGGGGGAGAGAGAAAGAAAGCCAGGGAGACGGAGAGAGGGGGAGAGAGAGAGAAAGACAGGGAGACGGAGAGAGGGGGAGAGAGAGAGAAAGACAGGGAGACGGAGAGAGGGGGAGAGAGAGAGACAGGGAGATGGAGAGAGGGGGAGAGAGAGAGAAAGACAGGGAGACGGAGAGAGAGAGAAAGACAGGGAGAGAGGGAGGCAGAGACAAAGACGTTAAAAACATGTCTAGTCAAGACTGCTGCAAGGTAGTGGGGCAGGGACAGAGTATATGTGAGTACTACTGAATAGTACAGAGTATACAGGGTTTTTCCTGGGTCAAAATGGGTCTTCGGTGCTCAAAAAAAAAAAATATATATGTATATATATATTCTTTTTTTTTCTTTTTTCTAATCAATGTATTTATTCCCAGGTATCCCCCCGCCGAAACTAAACCTATATTTCGGAACAGGTTAATGTAATAGTGTAATAGCTAATGTAATATTGCACATATTTTCGTCCTATTTCCCCTAAAACAATACAATTAGGCTGCTTAAAGACACCTTACACACAAAGTATGTTCTAATTGGCATAAATGCTGCCAATTAATAATTGACACAACAACTTATTGTAAATGGTCAGTAGCCTGGTCTATCGATTAAGGTAGGCCACTCTGAAGCAAGTACACTGCCTGCTTCATTTGATCTTGATAGGCTAAGCATTCTGTAGCAAATAAGAACAATAAACCCACTTTTTATTAATTAAAACTACTTCAGCATAATAATGCACCTAAAATACAAACCTGAGCAAGGGCAGCAATCGCTATCGAATCAACAGACAACTTAGCTAGCAGGGGAAGAATACAAACAACGAAAATCACCAGTTAACTTGATTTAAATTTGCAAGAACTATAGACTTATACAATAACAGGCTTAAATGAACTGACAACATAAGTTATACGACTTACAGTTCTCAAGGACGCACACACGCAATCTCAACTGCTGTGTGAACCGCGTGTCCGTGCAATTCTCCGACATGCACTCTAACAATCACTGCTGATCGACGGACTAAAATTTTGTACAGCCTGATTTCTGATACCGTGGCGGCAGAAATGTAGCCATAGAGGAAACACTGCACTATATATTATCATTCCAGGTTAAGAATACCAATGGAGGCTGCGTTGGAAATCCTAAATCAAAATTTTGTCAGCATTTTGAGTGGAAATTTCATTTGCATTTGTACAGGTGTATTAGTGCACGTCGGGCTGGCCCTTGCAGCGGAACGCCAGTTTAGTGGCCACTCTGTCCATTCACGCACCTCACAGTTGCGTATTGATCAGACAAGAAGACACGCTTATCAACTCGATTACTATTGATCAAAACAGAACGAGGGTTCGGCTGCAGCCTACTTGAAACATACTATTGAGAACATATTCGCTGACATGCATTGCATGCGTGATGAACACAGGTTTTTTTCTTTTCTTCATCGAGGACTTTTTTTGCCTTTGGCGCTCGGGATTTGTCATTGGCGCTCGGGAAAACGGCTTTGGCGCGCGCCAAAATGTTCTCTATGCAGGAAAAACCCTGGTATATATGTGAGTACTAGTGACTAGTACAGAGTATATGTGAGTACAGTAGCAGCTCAAGACTCTAGAAGTCTCTGGGCCTCATGTACTAACGCTTTGGATTAAGCAGCCATGCAATTTATATTAATCAAAGATTACATCGAATCTCCGACTCAGCGTTCACATTCCATTCCAGCAGTTGTTAAACTCTTCGCTACATTACAAATATTGGCATCAGGATCACTTCAAACAGTCATTGCTGTTTTGACTTTGGTGGCTCATCCATGATAGAGAGAAAGAAGGAGGCCCATTCAATTGCGCGTTTAAATGCTCGCAATGTACGCTATAGTGGGCGGAGAAAGGCGCTGATTACCTGATGACCTGCAGGTTTCGTAAATACGACGTAAACTGAAGTATCACAGAGTGCGCAATCTGCGGGTTGGCCATGGCGCT
Source organism: Osmerus mordax (assembly GCF_038355195.1). Lineage (NCBI taxonomy): Eukaryota > Metazoa > Chordata > Actinopteri > Osmeriformes > Osmeridae > Osmerus > Osmerus mordax. Next base: position 17,941,091 of record NC_090062.1, on the reverse strand, counting down.
AATAACGCTACGTTTGTGAATGTACGTACATGAGGCCCTCTGTGTCTCTGTCAGAGACTCACACTAGCCTGTACCATCCTCTCCCAACTCTGGATCTGATCCCCTTCTATACACCGAGGGGAACAATGGTGTGTGTGTGTGTGTGCTTCATCTATCTACCCAATTGTCAGAAATTGTTTCATTTTTCACGGCCAGATAAGAGGAAGCAATCTACAACAGTCTAGCCTCTGGTCAGCACCTTCTGTTGAGGCAGACAAAGGACTTGTCTTTGTGGTGTGTGTGTAAGGGACAGAGAGAGGTAGATAGAGGGGTGGGGGTAGAGGAGAGGAGAGGGAGAGAGAAGTAGAGGGTGGAAGAGAAGGAAGAGAGAGGGAGGGAGAGATGGTAGAGAGAGAGGGAGGGAGAGATGGTAGAGAGAGAGGGAGGGAGAGATGGTAGAGAGAGGGAGGGAGAGATGGTAGAGAGAGGGAGGGAGAGATGGTAGAGAGAGGGAGGGAGAGATGGTAGAGAGAGGGAGGGAGAGATGGTAGAGAGAGGGAGGGAGAGATGGTAGAGAGAGGTAGGGAGAGATGGTAAGGTCAGGCTGTGAAGCCGTGTGTTCATCCTCCCATGCGGGTGGTGAACCACATCAAGCAGAGCCACAGGACAAACCCTGCACCACTCTCCTCTCTTCCTCCTCTCTTTCCTCCTCTCACCTCCCCTCTCCTCTCACCTCCCCTCTCCTCTCTCTTTCATCCTTTCCTCCTCTCTCCCCTCTCCTCTCTTTCTCCTCCCCTTTCCTCCTCTCTCCTCCCCTCTCCTCTCTCTCTCCTCTCCTTTCCTCCTCTCTCCTCCCCTCTCCTCTCCCTCTCATCCCCTTTCCTCCCCTCTCCTCTCCCTCTCATCCCCCCTCTCTCTTCCTCCCTGTGTGTGTGTGTCAGGAGATGGCAGGACAGGAGAGTATGTGTTATATGATCCTGGGGCAGTCTGGGTAACAGTAGCTGCCCTCAAAACACAGGAAATCCCCTCCTGTCTACAGAGAGAGTGATACAGACAGGGAGAGAGAGAGAGAAAGGGGGAGAGAGAGAGAGAGGAAGGGAGTGAGTGAGAGGGGGAGGGGGAGAGGGAGGGAGGAGGTGGAGAGAGAGGGAGGAGGGGGAGAGGGAGGGAGAGAGAGAGAGAAAGAGAGAGGGAGGGAGTGAGGGGGAGGGAGAGGGAGGAGGGGGAGGGGAGGGAGGAGGGGGAGAGAGAAGGAGGAGGGTAAGGGGAGGGGGTCGAGTATTCTGGTGTTTCTGGGTCCTTGGAGCACACCACAACACACCAGCTCTTCTCAGGACTCTCATTCGCAAACCCCCATGGGAGCCCTATTTCATTGGTCAACCTCCCTCCCTCCGAGAGTGTTGCCCCCTGACCCCCTCTGATTGGTTGTGGTTGACTGCTGAAGGCCATCGCCATCTCTGATTGGTTGTGGTTGACTGTTGAAGGCCATCGCCATCTCTGATTGGTTGTGGTTGGTAATAGCCAGTTAGCAGTGCCAGGGGAGGCTGTGGGCGGGGCTCTAATTAGAGACGTGATGTCTGACCCCGACAGTCAGGGTGGATCTGTGTGTGTGTGTGTGGGGGGGGACAGGCTGAGAACACACACTCTCTCTCCTCCACTCTCTCTCTCTCTCCTCTCCTCCCCTCTCTCTCTCTCTCTCTCTCTCTCTCTTCTTTCGGAGAGAACAGATGAAGACAGACTTCATCCTCCTCTTGCTGAGGAGCAACACAGAACATCGAGAGAGAGCGAGAGAGAGCGAGAGAGAGCGAGAGCGGGAGAGAAAGAGCGGGAGAGAGAGAGCGGGAGAGAGAGAGCGGGAGAGAGAGAGTGGGAGAGAGAGAGAGCGAGAGAGCAATCAATACTGCTTCCCACGGCAACCCAAGACCTCTGGCCAAGTAGAGACTTTTGTGTGTCAGTGTGTGTGTGTCTGGGTGTGTGTCTGGTGTGTGTGTGTCTGGGTGTGTGTGTGTGTCTGGGTATGTGTCTGGGTGTGTGTGTGTGTGTGTGTCTGGGTGTGTGTGTGTCTGGGTGTGTGTGTGTGTCTGGGTGTGTGTCTGGGTGTGTGTGTGTGTCTGGGTGTGGGTGTGTGTGTGTCTGGGTGTGTGTGTGTCTGGGTGTGTGTGAGTGTGTGCTGGGGGTTTCCCATGTTAACATGTTGAAACTGTGGTCAGTCTGCTCCACTGGAAGATCAAAAGCTGTGTGTGGGTGGGGAGTGGTAAAGTGTGTGTGTGGGTGGGGAGTGGTAAAGTGTGTGTGTGTGTGGGTGGGTGGGGGGAGTGATGGTATACAGTACTTACACACAGTCACACACACATACTTACTCACACACACACACACACACACTCATTTACATTACATTTACATTTATTCATTTATCCAAAGCGACTTCCAAGAGAGAGCTTTACAAAAGTGCATAGGTCATTGATAATAACAACGAGATAGCCCCAAACATTGCAGGTAGCCAAACCCTCATACTTGTGACCTTGTGATGCTCATGCTGGTCTGTGATTGGTGCAGCTGGGACGACAGCAGCTCTGTGAGCAGCGCCTGAGCGACAACATCGACACTGATGACATCACCAGCTCCTCTGTCTCCTCCTACACCAACACACCTGCCTGCCAGCGCAAGACCCTCCACGGACAGGTACACACACACACACACACACCTGCCTGCCAGCGCAAGACCCTCCACGGACAGGTACACACACACACACACACACCTGCCTGCCAGCGCAAGACCCTCCACGGACAGGTACACACACACACACACACCTGCCTGCCAGCGCAAGACCCTCCACGGACAGGTACACACACACACACACACCTGCCTGCCAGCGCAAGACCCTCCACGGACAGGTACACACACACACACACACCTGCCTGCCAGCGCAAGACCCTCCACGGACAGGTACACACACACACACACACACAACACACACTCTGAATGAGAGGCAAACGTTTTAGAGCACTTTGAGTGCCTCTAGGGGAGAAAAGCGCTGTATGATTGCAGTCCATTTACCCTGACACATTTACTACCATTAACTCATATTCGTGTGTGTGTGTGTTTCCAGCCCGTGAAGGATTCTGAGAAGCCCCCGACCGCCGCCCCGCCGCCCCCCCCACCGCCCCCCCGGCCTGGTCAGGAGACGAGGTGAGGAGGTCAGACCGGGGGTTGGAGGTCGCGACCTCCAGGTGGCCCAGGCAGAACCCGTCTGAGGTGTCTGATGAGGACAGAAAGTCACATGACTCCTGGGGGCGGGGCAGCCAGGTGGGGGGTTACCTGCCCCCGCTCCAGAGCCCCCTTAGGACAGACCGCCAGGACCCAGGGAACAGGTGGGGCGGGGTGTTTGAATGTTTGAGTGTGTGTTCCTGTTGCTGACTCCAGGTGTGTTGTGTGTGCAGGTCAGACAGATGATGTGTTGCTGACTCCAGGGTGTGTGTGTGTGCAGGTCAGACAGATGATGTGAAGGAGCAGCTCTGTCCTCCCTCCGAAGCCGGTCACCACGGAGACCAAACCCAGACACCCACCCTGCCCCCCCCCTCCTCTTCCTCCCTCTCCTCCCGCACCCCCACCGGAAGCTTTGGTTTCAAGAAAGGAGGAGGTTGCCATGGCGCCGGCGCACCTGTGGTCTCCATGGTGACAGCTAGCGGAGCCACTGTCTCCGGCGGGTCAGCCACGCTGGGGAGGCTGCCACGGCTCACCAGGGTTGGGGGTCAGGAGGCGGGGTCGGCGGCGGTGACGGGTCACCATGACGACGGCTACCTGGCCCGGTCGTCGCTGCAGTACCGGAGCCTCCCACGGCCCGGACGGTCTGCCGCGCGCCACGGCAACCGCTCGTCCACCAGCAGCGTGGAGGCGGCCACTCTCTCCCTCACCCCCGGGAGAGCTGCCGTGACCCTGCACAGTCAGACTGACCGGGAGGGGGCGGGCACCACCGCACCCCTCAACGGGAGACAGCAGGTGTCCTCCCCCACGCTGCGCAGGTAAACACACACGGCCTGTAGGCACCATATAGGGTTAGAGAGGTGTTGTCTCTATAGAGGCAACACCTCTCTTTCCCTCCCTCTCCCTGCTTCCCTCTCTCTAAACCCCTCTCTCCACATCCCCTCCCCTCTCTCCACATCCCCTCTCCACATCCCCTCCCCTCTCTCCACATCCCCTCTCCACATCCCCTCTCCACATCCCCTCCCTCTCTCCACATCCCCTCCCCTCTCTCCCTCCCATGTCTCCACATCCCCTCCCCTCTCTCCCTCCCCTCTCTCCCCATCCC
>NC_090062.1:17893411-17936603 GCF_038355195.1 Osmerus mordax | reverse complement strand
CCACTCCTCTCCTCCTCTCTACTGTCCTCCTCTCTTCTTCTCTGGTGTAAGTAGGAAGTCTCTTGTAATGAGTAAGTCTCTTCTTCTCCCTTCTCTCTAAACGTCTCTTTCTTTCTCTGTTCCTGTCGTTTCCCTCCCTCCTGTTTCCCTCCTGTTTCCTCCTGTTTCCGCCAGCCCCCTCTCCTCCCCCTCCGCTAGCCCCAAATTCAGCCGAAACACGTTGCCACGGAAACAGGACAGGTAAACGTTGTGTCTGTGTGTGTGACTGTATGATTGTGTGTGTGTGTGTGTGTGTGTATGTGACTGTATGATGTATAATATGTGTGTGTGTTTGTGTGTGAGAGCAGTGCCAGTGCCAGTACCAGTCCCATCCAAGTGGATGGGACTGGTACTGCAGCTGACGTTTTTACAGACACAACACAGTCACAATACATTTCTACAGAAATGTATGACAACAAGACAATACATAAAGGAAACTAAATATTTATGGATAGACAACACAAACCTCCCTACACCCTCCACCCTTCCTCCTCCTTCCTCCTCCTCGTCTCCTCCCCCCTCCTGAGTTCTCTCTCTCTGCTCCACAGAGGCCTCCACTGTGGTAGAAACACTCTTCCTAAGAAGGGACTCAGGTACAGGACACATACTACAGGCCCTCACTCTCTCTCTTCCTTCCTCTCTCTCTCTCTCTGTCTCTCTCTGTCTCTCTCTGTTTGTAACCCTAAAAAGGGACCCATTTACAGCTTTTCTCTGTGCTCATGCTTCTGCTGGGTGTTACAGACCAGTTTGTTTATTTGTACTTTTGCACATTTGTGGCTTTAGTGATGGGGCATGCTGTCTTGTCTCTCTGTGCACAGCCATACACACATACACACTCATACACACTCATACACACTCACAGAACACACACACACACACACACATACACTCACACACACACTCATACACACACACACATGTTGATTTGGGGCACACTTTTGGATTTCTGTTGGACTGGTTCTCTGCTTGATCTGTGTTTTGCAAAGTTTATTGTGCATTATTGAGATGATGTCAGCACATTTACATTTAGTCATTTAGCAGACGCTCTTATCCAGAGCGACTTACAGTAAGTACAGGGACATTCACCCCGAGGCAAGTAGGGTGAAGTTCCTTGCCCAAGGACACAAAGTCAATTTGCACGGCAGGGAATCGAACCAGCAACCTTCTGATTAATAGCCCGATTTCCTAACCACTCAGCCACCTGACCCCGTTTGATTATATCATGATTTTTTTCAACCGCTGTTTTGGTTCTGAAAGTCTAATCAAGTGTCCTGTTGCATCTTGCTGAACATGTAGCTTGATTCTGAACTAAACGACAATCTTGGCTTTGGTTGATTCTTTCACTTTGATTCCCAAACGCCCTACAAACACACCCACACCTCCTGACCCCTGACCTCTGACCCCTGGCAGGTATGCCCCCCCGCCCCAGCTGCGGAGCCATGATGAGGCCTCTCGTGAGTGGCTGCGTTCCCACTCCTCAGGGGGGCTTCCAGACTCAGCCAGTAACTCCCCATTCTCCCCGGCCTCCAGCCTGGCCTCCAGCCTGGCCTCCAGCCTCGCATCGCCCTCCGGAACACGCTTTACCTTTGCTCAGCTCGGTACGCCTCTCACAGCTTCTAGAAAGTAGAAATACTGTCTGTCTCTCACACTCTCCCTTGTTCAGTGTCTCTCTCCCTCTCTCCCTTTAACCTGTTGTATGTTAACCTCTTTAACCCCCAGCATCCAGCCCCACCTCGGCCAATCAGATCAACCTGGCCAGCATGCGCAACAACAGCCTGGACCAATCAGGATACGTCGTTTGACCCCGGGTGAGGAACTCTTGCTTGTCACTGGACGAGAAGACTCGAAGCATGAGCCGGTCTGGGTCCTTCAGGGACGAAGAAGGTGAGACTGCTCACCTGGGGGGTGTGTGTGTGTGAGAAAGAGTGACTATATACAGTAGTCCAGTATTCCTAGTGTCTCTTCACAGAGGGAGGAGTCAGTCTTGGGGGGGGGGGGGGGGGGTCAGAAAGGCAAGGGGGGGGTGGAGGAGGGGGGTGGGAAGGGGGTGGGAGGAAGGGGAGGAGGGGGGTGGGAGGAAGGGGAGGAGGGGGGTGGGTGGAGGGGAAGAAGGGGGGGAGGAGGGGGGTGGGAGGAAGGGGAGGAGGGGGGGTGGGTGGGAGGAGGGGGAGGAGGGGAAGAAGGGGGGGAGGAGGGGGAGGAGGGGGAGGAGGAGGGGACAGACATAAAGAGAATGAACCCAGTGACTCTGAAACCAGAGTTGAAAACGCCTTAGAGGATTGTGTGTGAGCTCATTCAAGATCCATTGAGACACACACTTACACACACACATACACACACAAACATATGTACACACACACCCCACATACACACACACAGACAGTGTATGTGTGTGAGTGTGTGCGTGTATGTGTGTACCCTAACCAGTGTTTCTTGTGCTTCTCTTCAGTCCACGGCTCGTCTCTCTCTCTGGTGTCCAGCACCTCCTCCATCTACTCTACGGTGAGCTCACAGCTACACAACTACACCATTACACAACTACACCACAACACCACTACACAACAACACCACAACAACACCACTACACAACAACACCACTACACAACTACACCACTACACCACTACACCACAACACCACTACACCACTACACAACACCACAACAACACCACCACAACACCACTACACAACAACACCACAACACATTACACAACAACACACTACACACAATACATCAACAACACAGACAGAACAACACACCAACCGTACATTGGTCATAACAAGCCCACCTCTGTGTGTCAGTGGTCAGAGTTGCTGACCCTGACATCATGGCCACTCACAATGACAGGGTGTGATGGATCTCATCACATGATCCCTGCGGCTGGGGGGATCATGTGATGGATCTCATCACATGATCCCTGCGGCTGGGGGGATCATGTGATGGATCTCATCACATGATCCCTGCGGCTGGGGGGATCTGAGGAGAGTCACATGGGACTGGATTCTGTTCAGCCCTTATGACAAGCTCCAGACCAGCAACTCTGACCAGGCCAGAGTTCTCTAACTCTCATCACCTGACCACCACTCTGAGCTGAGGAACCAGCTTGAAACTTGAATGCTTTCACTTCAGCCGGCCCACACAGGCAGTAGTAAATCAGGAGGGTTGTTTGTGAGCTTGGCTCCTCCTCCCTCACCTGAGCAGGTGTGTGTAGGTGGAGAGAGAGAGGGGACATAGCTGTGGAGATCACCAAGCAAAGACACACTCGATAACAACGGAAGGAAAGAGAGGAAGAAGAAAGAGAAGACAAGTAGAGAGAAAGAGAAGGAAGTGGAAGAGAGATTCAAGATGATGTCTACCTTATCCCTGACGGGGACTGCTGCTCTTTGGGAACGCACGGTAGGGATGAGGGGAGGAGACGGGAGGAGAGAGGAGGGGAGGAGAGAGGAGGGGAGGGGAGGGGAGGAGAGAGGAGGGGAGGGGAGGGGAGGGGAGGGAGAGGGGAAGGGAGAGGAGAGGAGAGGAAGGCAAGGGAAGGGAAGGGAAGGGAAGGGAAGGGAAGGGAAGGGAAGGGAGGGGAAGGGAAGGGAGAGGAGGGGAAGGGAGAGGAGAGGAGAGGAGAGGAGAGGAGGGGAGGGGAGGGGAGAGGAGGGGAGAAGAGAGGAGAGGATGGGAGAAGAGAGTAGAGGAGTGGAAGGGAGAGGAGGGGAGGGGAGGGGAGGGGAGGGGAGGGGAGGGGAGGGGAGGGGGAGGGGAGAGGAGAGGAGAGGAGAGGAGAGGAGAGGAGAGGAGAGGAAAGGGGAGGGGAGGGGAGGGGAGGGAGAGGAGAGGAGAGGAGAGGAGAGGAGAGGAGAGGAGAGGAGAGGAGAGGAGAGGAGAGGAGAGGAGAGGAGAGGAGAGGAGAGGAAGGGAGAGGAGAGGAGTAAATGAGAGAGATGGAGGACTGTCAGGATCCTGACAGTCCTGTTCAGGATCCTGACAGAGGCAGAGGGGAGGGAGGGGAAGGGAGGGTGCATGGAGATGAAGACTCCACGCTCCACATGTTATGAGACTGTGTTGTGGTCAGTTGAGGTCAGGTAGAGGGGCTAGTCGCTCTGTCTGTCATCGTGAGTATCTGGCTTGTCTGTGTCTTAGAAAGGTAATGTGTCTGGGATTGACAGCTCTGTTTGGGTGTGTGTGAGGGTGTGTGTGTCTGGTATATGTGTGTATGTGAGGGTGTATGTGTCTGGTATATGTGTGTGCACAGTAGATGCTGGGTTGACAGGTGGAACATTGTAACCGCCCCCCTCAGAGGCGCAAGACTGGAACAAAACACAGACCACATGCACACACATGTACACACACACACACACATGCACACACACGTACACACACACACGCTGCAAACGCCTCCAGGAACATATCTGTGCTTTCCAGACATACTACACCAGAGACTGTAATAAACTTGTCTCCATGTAACTAATAAATCATACGTGAGGTTGAAGCAGTGATGTACGTACACACTGAAATGATGTACGCTCTTAAAGAGCCAGAGACACAGCTGCCAGAGCCCTGCCTTGCTCTCTCACCAGCCCCTCCCTGCCAGAGCACCGCTTATGTACCATCAATACACACTCTCATGGATTCTCTGTCTGTCTTGTCTGTCTCTCTTTCCTCACAGAATGAAGAAAAGTCCCAGTCAGAGGTAAGAACTAACCTTCCTCTCTCCCTACATTTAGTCATTTAGCAGACGCTCCCTCTTCCCCCTCTCTCTGTATCTCTCTCCCTCTTCCCCCTCTCTCTGTATCTCTCTCCCTCTTCCCCCTCTCTCTGTATGTCTCTCTCCCTCTTCCCCCTCTCTCTGTATCTCTCTCTCCCTCTTCCCCCTCTCTCTGTATCTCTGTCTCCTTCTTCCCCCTCTCTCTGTATCTCTCTCTCCCTCTTCCCCCTCTCTCTGTATCTCTGTCTCCCTCTTCCCCCTCTCTCTGTATCTCTGTCTCCCTCTTCCCCCTCTCTCTGTATCTCTCTTTCCCTCTTCCCCCTCTCTCTGTATCTCTCTCTCCCTCTTCCCCCTCTCTCTGTATCTCTCTCACCCTCTTCCCCCTCTCTCTGTATCTCTCTCTCCCTCTTCCCCCTCTGTATTTCTCTTTCTCTCCGCCCCTCTCCTCTTCTCTTTCTTCCAGTGTGTGTTTGAACAGGGGGGCGTGTATGGTGTTAGATCTTCTTACATGAGGGGTTGTTCCGTTTGTGTGTGTGTGTTTGAGAGAGACACGCCCAGCTCTCTGCACTTGTGTACACCTGGATCTCTTCCTCCCTCCTCTGAGACACATCTGGGAGACATGACCTCTGAACCTGTGTGTGTGTTTTGAGGGTGTGTGGGTTAGACTGTGTTTTGATTGTGTTTTAACGGTATGTGTCTCAAAGGTATTTGTGTGTGTGTGTGACATTTGAAGGTGTTTGTGTGTTTTGAAGGTGTGTGTGTGTGTGTTCTCAGATCCGTAAGCTACGCAGAGAGCTGGATGCCTCCCAGGAGAAAGTGTCCGCCCTGACGACCCAGCTGAGCGCCAACGTAAGACACGCATACACACACACACACATACATACTCACTCAAATCCCTCTGAATATCCTGACACACTAGAAGCCTCTTCCTATGGACAGGATGTAACCCCACATCCACAACAGAACCATGTCAGTTCCTGTTCTCCAGGCTGCCATAACACATACTGTACTTCCTGTTCCCCAGGCTGGAGTAGTGAGAGGGGGAGAGATGGTGAGAGGGGGAGAGAGTTCACATGTTTAATTACATGTCCCAATCAGTCTTGTATGGGTTAGGGTTCTGCGCCCCAGGGCCCCGCAGCAGTACCTCGCATGATGACAGACCTGCATCACGTGTCACTCAACATGCCTGCCTGAGGCATGTTCACAGTCGTTATGGATACCGTATGGCTTGTAAAGATCAAAGCTGAGGGACATGCCCTCATAACAGGCTTATATGTATCTGCAGTCAAACGCTCTAACCACTGAGCTACACATGCTCTAACCACTGGGCTACACATGCTCCAGTCAGCTGTGTGTGTTACCTGGATACTATGAAGTCCTCACAATTTCAGTGAATCAGAAGCACATTTAAATAATTTAAATTTAGTTTTTGACCCTTTCTAAGGCCAGTTGGCTGTGATATTTGTGTTTGGAGGTTGGTAAAGTTGGCCTCCACTCATGTTTTGGGACTTGGTCGAGTTTCTTCATGTCTGTCTGGGAACGGCTTCTAGAGGCTCCACAGGGTGAGGTGTGGACAGGGTTTACTTACACGTGATAGATGGTGATTTGCTGTGGGTGGTTATTTGGGTTTTCAGGACTGCGTGTGGCTGTGCTTCGTGTGTGATCCGTACCTGGGTGACGTCATGTTTGGGTTTCAGAGCAATGCTGTGAGTGGTGAGGGAGAGTTCTCACAGTGCTCCGAGAGGGGGGGGGGGATCTGGGCTGTGTGATGTCCGGGGGGAGGGGGGAAGGGGATCTGGGGTGTGTGGTGTTGGAGGTCGCTCTGGCTTGTCTGTGTGGTGATGGAGGTCGCTCTGGCTTGTCTGTGTGGTGATGGAGGTCGCTCTGGCTTGTCTGTGTGGTTATGGAGGTCGCTCTGGCTTGTCTGTGTGGTGTTGGAGGTCGCTCTGGCTTGTGTGTGTGGTGTTGGAGGTCGCTCTGGCTTGTGTGTGGTGTTGGAGGTCGCTCTTGCTTGTCTGTGTGGTTATCGTATCCAGGAGGAGCCTCCCGCTGGCCTCGCAGCTCGTCATGGCCGCTAACCCTCCCTCTCTTCCCTCTCCAGCCCCGACGCCCTCCCCATCGGTCTCTTCTCTCACACCCTGAGAGAGCATGCTGACATATGGTCATACCTGTGCTGCTACCACTAGCATTATAGTTAGCATTAGCATTATAATTAGCATGAGTTCGAGTTAGCATTAACATTAGGGTTAGCATCATAATTATCATTATAATTAGTTGGTGTTAGGGTTAGCATCTTCGAGCTCCAAGAGCCTGCTTAGCCAGCCATGGCGTCCAGCGGACGGCGCCCTAGAGCGGGCCATATGGGGCCCTGGCTCCCCCTGAACCACTACCCCTCCAGGAGGAGCCGGCCTCGGGGCCCCCGCCAGGGAGACACAGAGGACCCCCAGCGCTGCCCCCCTCTCCACAGGGAAGCGCCTCTCAGAGAGGTTTCAACTTAATTTGTCTTTTTTTTGCCACAAGTAGAACAGGAGTTTCTGCTAGGTACACTGCTAGGGGGCTTAAACAGTGTTGTGGTGAGATAACTTAAACAGTGTTGGTGGAGAGGTAACTTAAACAGTGTTGGTGGAGAGGTAACTTAAACAGTGTTGGTGGAGAGGTAACTTAAACAGTGTTGTGGTGAGGTAACTTAAACAGTGTTGGTGGAGAGGTAACTTAAACAGTGTTGGTGGAGAGGTAACTTAAACAGTGTTGGTGGAGAGGTAACTTAAACAGTGTTGGTGGTGAGGTAACTGTTTCTGATTGTTTGACCTTGGTCTCCTGGCCCTGCTTGCTCCAGTTGTATCTCTTATCTCTGTTCTGCTGACTCAGACACCAGCCAGTCATCACTGCTCTGCCTCATATCTGTCAGTGCAAGGCCTGTCCTGGGGGGAGATATACACACACACACACACACCAGACACACCAGTGTTGTGGTCTGTCCTGGTCTCTCCTGGTCAGGGTTAGTAATGTGTTGTGATCTGTCCTGGTCTCTCCTGGTCAGGGTTAGTAATGTGTTGTGGTCTGTCCTGGTCTCTCCTGGTCAGGGTTAGTAATGTGTTGTGGTCTGTCCTGGTCTCTACTGGTCAGGGTTAGTAATGTGTTGTGGTCTGTCCTGGTCTCTCCTGGTCAGGGTTAGTAATGTGTTGTGGTCTGTCCTGGTCTCTCCTGGTCAGGGTTAGTAATGTGTTGTGATCTGTCCTGGTCTCTCCTGGTCAGGCCCACCTGGTGGCAGCATTTGAACAGAGTCTGGGGAACATGACCATCCGCCTCAAGAGCCTCACAATGACCGCTGAGCAGAAGGTGAGGAACACACACACATGTATACTACACACACACACACATGTATAATACACACAGACACACACACACACATGTATACTACACACTGACGGGAGTCAGATGGCTGAGCGGTGAGGGAGTCGGGCTAGTAATCTGAAGGTTGCCAGTTCGACTTACTGTAAGTCACTCTGGATAAGAGATTCTGCTAAATGTAAATGTGTGTGTCTGGTGTTTGGTGTATGTGTGCAGGACTCTGAGCTGACTGAGCTGAGGAAGACCATTGAGCTGCTGAAGAGGCAGAACACCATGGCTCAGGCCGCCATCAACGGAGTCATCAACATTCCTGAGCTCACCTGCAGGACTGAGGGCCCAGGTACACACACACACACACACTCCTCACCTGCAGGACTGAGGGCCCAGGTACACACACATACACACACACCGCACTCACAACAGCCTGTGCTGTCCTCCTCCCTCCACCAGAGGGAAGTAATGGTGCCCAGCAGCAGCAGGATCTGAGGATGAGAAGGCAGCACTCATCTGACAGCGTCAGCAGCGTGGCCAGTGCCACTAGCCACTCCAGCATTGGCTCCAACATGGACGCCGACACCAAGAACAAGAAAAAGAACAAGAAGAACTGGGTAGGTTCCTCAGGTCTGATCCCACAGACCCTAACCCAACAGACCCTAACCTAACCCAACACACTGGTTAATGTTGACTCATTTTCCTGGGTCCTGATCCAACAGACCCTAACCTAACCCCACAGACCCTAACCTAACCCAACACACTGGTTAATGTTGACTCATTCTCCTGGGTCCTTCTCCCTCAGGTCTCTTGCACCGGGGTGAAGGTGAATACAAAACATTTCCTGTATAATATGTCCCTCCTTGTAGCGAGTGACCAATCGCAGACTACAGTATAGCAGGGCCTGTGTTATTGGTATTCAGTGGTAGTGGTCATTAGTGCTCTCAGCTTGTTTAAAGCCTGGATGAGGTTATTGTTGTGGTTAGAAGTAGAAAGAAGTGAGAGATGTAGATGGCCGGACATGAGCCTAATGAGATGTACCATAGCCCGTCTACGAAGAGCCTGTCCACTCCCTATTAAGCCCCGTTGTACCGAATTTTGATGCAGTTCCACAAGAGTTCCACTGGGATGGATCGCAGGCGAGTCAAAATTAATGGGAGTCTATGGAGCTAAACAGCTAAATTTGTCTCTTTCGCCTGATTGTCGTTGAGAAATCTCAGATATGATTGTAGTTTTTGCATGTTCGACATGGATTATAGGTCGAAAGTTGAATGAACGAGTATTTATGTCCTTTCGATTTCTTACAGGGTGAGTGGTTGTTGCCCATAACACGCTAGCATTCTGCTAATGAATGCTGATTGGTTAGTGAAGGACTGACTACGACCAGAGATCCGAAGCGGAACCAGAATGTCAGAGCATTAGCACCATTAGCAACAACATTAGCAAGCCAAAACTCTTTCTAGCATGTGTCAGTGTTTCCCCTAGGTTTAGAGCTTTTGGGGGACAGCGACCATGTAGAAACAGAAATGACATGCCGTTGTGTAAATAAGATAAATAACATGAGGCCATGTAGTTTGTTTAATAAAAGAGCAAGCTGTATACCTGTTTTATAGGAAAGGTAACCTTAAATGACTTATTTTGTGATTGGGCGCTATATATATATAAACTATTTTTTTTACTTGACCTTCCAGGGGGGGCGGGGGGTGCCCCCCTAATATAATGGTAGGGGAAACACTGTGTGTATCTCCCAGACCCTCGGCTTGAGGTAACGGTCCTGGTGGATGTAGGTGTTAGTGCATTTCCGATTAGGTACCCGGCTCGTCCGGTCGTTTTTATTCTATTAAGTCCAGTCAACATATCCAAATCTATCTCCCCAAAAAGAATTTGTTCGATTCTCGAACGTGGCTCAGACTACTAGCTTTTTCATAGAATCATTTTTCCAGATTTTTGCTAAGTTTGAAACCAATCCGAAATGGGTAAACTAGCACCCCATTTATTTGCTAACGTCAAGAAAAGTTGCCTGGCAACGTGTTCGCAGATACAAACAGGGCGCAAGCAAAAAAGGGAACATCAGCCGATTGCTGATTTACTGAATGAGCTTGATAATATACAGTTGCCTGCCTTTACTGTAGCCAGTTTTACAAATGGTTGCACACATTAGATTTTGTCATTTAGCAGACGCCCTTTTCCAGAGCGACTTACAGTAAGTACAGGGACATTGCCCCCGAGGCAAGTAGGGTGAAGTGCCTTGCCCAAGGACACAACGTCATTTTGCACAGCCGGGAATCGAACCGGTAACCTTCAGATTACTAGCCCGACTCCCTTACCGCACAGCCACCTGACTCCTTTGAGTTGGAACTAGAGTGGAACTGCAACCAGTTCAGAAGCCGAAAGTTTCCAGAGAGTGGCAGTTCTCCCCATATTAGACATTCTCTGTTCCTCCCTGCCGCTGCTGGAGACGGTTTCCTCCTCTGGAGGGAGAGCAGAGGGGAAGTACGCTGCTAGCCTGCTATTTTACTAGCTCTGTTAGCCTGCTAGCTATTAGCTCTGCTAGCCTGCTATTTTACTAGCTCTGCTAGCCTGCTATTTTACTAGCTCTGTTAGCCTGCTAGTTTACTAGCTCTGCTAGCCTGCTAGTTACTAGCTCTGCTAGCCTGCTAGTTTAATAGCTCTGCTAGCCTGCTAGTTACTATCTCTGCTAGCCTGCTAGTTACTAGCTCTGCTAGCCTGCTACTAGCTGTGTGTGTCACAGGTGTCTGTGTGTACCTCTCTAACACTTGCACTGTTGTCTGAAGTGAGTGTTTCGTCTCTCTGTCCTCGCTGCTGTCGCTTCATGGGGCAGGTGTACGAGGTAAGAGTGTCTGGTGGCTCATGCCTCAGTACAAACCAAGCGGCCCTCATGTAGCCTAACCCCCTGAACTCTGCTACTAACACCTCCGTCCTCCTACACCTCTCCTTCCCTTCCTCACTGTTTCATGTCTTCTTCTTAAATCTACTCCTGCTCCTCCTCCTGCTCCTCCTTCTGCTCTTTGCCTAACCTCCTCCCTCACTTTCCCCCATAGTCCTCACCATGGTGCATCATGGGATTGTGTCCTCATGCAAGCGCTCTAGCAAAGGCAACACACACACACTCTCTCACCCTCTCACCGTCCGTCCTGTGTGTGTCCTCAGCTGCGCAGCTCCTTCAAGCAGGCGTTCAGTAAGAAGTCTCCCCGGTCGGCGTCGTCTCACTCGGACATCGAGGAGATGACAGACTCATCCCAGCCCTCCTCGCCACGGCTGCCCCATGGTGGCTCCACCCGGCCGGGTCACGCACTGAGGAATACCCACTCCAGCTCTCTGTACGCAGCCTGGTGCCTGAACACTCTCACCCTGTCCACCAGCAGTTATTAACCTTTGAACTTTATTTTTATTGTGTGTGTATTGATGCTGTGTGTGTGTGTGTGTGTGCTCAGGCTGTCTGAGTGTGTGGAGGGGGAGGCAGACATGGTGAGGCTGCTGAGGGGGGAGCTGAGGGAGAAGGAGATGAAGCTGACAGACATCAGGCTGGAGGCCCTCAGCTCTGCCCACCAGCTGGACCAGCTCAGAGACACCATGAACCGCATGCAGGTAACACACACACACACACACTTAGGTCTGCTCACCAGCTGGACCAGCTCAGAGACACCATGAACCAGGTTCAGAGAGAGTGTGGTTCTGACTGCTGGCTGCGTTCCTCAGGGAGAGATTGAGAAGCTGAAGATGGAGAACGACCATCTGAAGCAGGGCAGCCTGGGCTCCAGCCGACCCCCCTCAGCCTCTCCCGGCCCCGCCCCCAGCCCCGCCCCCAGCCCTGCTCCTGGCCCCACCCCCAGCCCCGCCCCTGGCCCCGGGCTCTCCCAGCACAGCCTCAACCTCACTGAGTCCACCAGCCTGGGTAAGACCACAGGAGTGTGTGTCTGTGTGTGTGTAAACCCTGCTTGTGTGTGTGTCTGTGTGTGTGTAAACCCTGCTTGTGTGTGTGTCTGTGTGTGTGTAAACCCTGCATGCGTGTGTGTGTGTGTACCCCCCAGACATGCTACTGGATGCCCCCAGTGGAGAGGGGGGGGTGAGGAAGGACGGGCGGCTGGTGAAGATCGTTGTGAGCCTGGGGGATGACCGCACAGCTGGAGAGGTGAGACTGGTCATGTGGTCATGCTTCAGTTAGCACACACACACACACACACCCATCTACTCACACACTACACACACACACACACACCCATCTACTCACACACTACACACACACACACACACCCATCTACTCACACACTACACACACACACACACACCCATCTACTCACACACTACACACACACACACACACCCATCTACTCACACACTACACACACACACACACACCCATCTACTCACACACTACACACACACACACACACACCCATCTACTCACACACTACACACACACACACACACACATCTACTCATTCACTCACACACACACAAGGGTCCCTCTAAGAAGGGAGGATGTGACATCATCTTGACCTGTGACCTCACAGGAGTTCCGGCAGCGACACTTTCTGATTGGCTGCATCGGCGTGAGTGGGAAAACCAGATGGGACGTACTGGATGGGGTGGTGCTCCGCCTCTTTAAGGTAGATCCCCCCCTAACCCTGACCCCCTCTAACCCTGACCCCCTCTAACCCTGACCCCCTCTGACCCTGACCCCCCCTAACCCTGACCCCCTCTGACCCTGACCCCCCCTAACTCTGACCCCCTCTAACCCTGACCCCCTCTAACCCTGACCCCCTCTAACTCTGACCCCCTCTAACCCCCTCTAACTCTGACCCCCTCTAACCCTGACCCCTTCTAACTCTGACCCCCTCTAACTCTGACCCCCTCTTACTCTGACCCCTTCTACCCTGACCTCTGACCCCTCATGCACCTCACCCTCTCTACCCACAACCTCCTCCTGCTTTTCCACCATCATTCACTGTGTGCGTGTGCAGGAGTACACCAGTCATGTGGACCCTGGGGGCCAGCTGGGGTTGAGCTCCGAAAGTGTCGAGGGTTACAGCATTGCTGACGTGTATCGCCATAGCAACCCCGTCCCTGCCCGCTCCCCAGAGCTGCTCCCCTGTGGGTACCTGGTGGGAGACAGCGACACCATCAACATCAAACTGAGAGGTACGTTTGCCTCCACACACACCTCACACACACCTCACACACACACCTCACACACACCTCACACACACACCTCACACACACCTCACACACACCTCACACACACCTCACACACACACCTCACACACACCTCACACACACCTCACCTTATGGCAGATCCTGGGGCCGAGTGCACCAGCTGGGCGTACGCCTGGGCATAACGCTACGTCCGACGTAGAACTGAAAGTTACGACCAACTACAATTTACGACTAGTGCACCAGTTAGACTTAAGCCCTTTATGTGCTGCACCTGGGTGTACATGTTACGCCTAGTGGGAAGCAGGCGTAAGTTGGAAAATCGGACTAATATCCATGGTAATTATAATGTACAACAGTTTGATCGCACATGCAGCGCGTCTTGTTTATAGGCAACATAAGGGCATTAATCGCACAAATCCACTGTTAATTTTTGGGGTGATCGATTTCGAAGCTGATTGTTTCTGTTTGTTAGGGAGTCAGATGGCTGAGCGGTTAGGGAGTCGGGCTAGTAATCTGAAGGTTGCCAGTTCGATTCCCAGTCTAGTTAGGACCAAGCTACGGGACTAGAACCACATACATAAACAAACAATACACAAATATCTCAACATACAATAAGCAAATAGAATAATTTCATAATTCAATAATACATGTTCTCATGGCAGCTCAAACACACACACAGTGTTCCTGCGACTCATCTTTGCTGTTGAAACCTTCTGCCTCCCAATTCTGACCAAGTCAGACCCCCTTATTTTTTCAACCTTCAAAGAACTATTTTTCAAACCATTTCTGGGGAAATATTTTTTCAACCTTCAAAAAAATAGTTTTCCTTCACACACACACACACACACACACCACATACACACCACACACGTTGTTCAGCTTGTGTGTGTGACACTGTGTGTGACACTGTGTGTTCGACACTGTGTGTGTTTGTGTACAGACTCCTCCAGTGACAGTGTGTGTGTGTGTGTGTGTGTGTGTGTACAGACTCCTCCAGTGACAGTGTGTGTGTGTGTGTGTACAGACTCCTCCAGTGACAGTGTGTGTGTGTGTACAGACTCCTCCAGTGACAGTGTGTGTGTGTGTGTGTGTGTGTGTGTACAGACTCCTCCAGTGACAGTGTGGACTCTCTGGTGTTTGAGAGTCTGATTCCTCGGCCGGTGCTGCAGCGGTTCGTTTCCCTGCTGAAGGAGCAGCGGCGGGTCATCCTGTCTGGGCCTGGAGGCACGGGCAAGACCCACCTGGCCGGCCTGCTGGCCCGACACCTGGCCCTGCTGCTGGGCCGAGCCCACAGCCCGCACTGCGTGGTCACTTTCAACGTGGACCACAAGTCTAGCAAGGTAGGAGAGACACCGCAGCACGTCTGGGTCACGTCTGTGATTACCAGGCCCCACGCACACTAACAATATTATCTCTCTTTTTATCTTTCTGTCTATTTCTCTCTCTCTACCTCCCTCGCTCTTCCTCCTCTCTCTCTCTCCCTCCCTCCCCCCCCCTCCCCTAGGAGCTGCGTGTGTACCTGTCAGGGCTGGTGGAGCGCTGCAGCAGCCAGCAGGAGGTGGAGCGCCCCCTGGTGGTGATCCTGGATAACCTGCACCATGTCAGCTCTCTGGGAGACATCTTCAACGGCCTCTTCAACTGCAGCTACCAGAACAGGTGGGCAGGCTGCAACACACACACACACACACAAACACTCACACACAAACACACAACGAAGACACGCACACACATAGATACAAACACACACACCCAGAGACACACTCCCCTCCATACTGGTAGATGTGTCCACGTGTGTGTGTGTGTTCCAGCCCCTACATCATCGTGTGTGTGTGTGTGTGTTCCCTCCAGTGTCGTGTGTGTGTGTTCCCTCCAGTGTCATGTGTGTGTGTGTGTGTGTGTGTGTTCCCTCCAGTGTCATGTGTGTGTGTTCCCTCCAGTGTCATGTGTGTGTGTGTTCCAGCCCCTACATCATCGTGTGTGTGTGTGTACAGCCCCTACATCATCATGTGTGTGTGTACAGCCCCTAAATCATCGTGTGTGTGTGTGTGTGTTCCAGCCCTTACATCATCGGCACCATGAGCCAGGCCACATCCTCGTCCCCCAACCTCCAGCTGCACCACAACTTCAGGTACCACTAACCCTAACACCACCACAACACAACACACCACACCACCACACCAACACACCACCACAACACACCACCACAACACACCACCATACCACCACAACACACCACCACACCACCACAACACACCAACACACCACACCAACACACCACCACACCACCACAACACACCAACACACCACACCAACACACCACCACAACACACCAACACACCACCACAACACACCAACACAACACACCAACACATCAGCACACCTCCACAACCCCACACCTCCACAACACACCTCAGGCCCTCAGTAACGCTTTAAACACACTCCAGTTGCAGTCAGAATGAAATGAGAATTTGAATCAATGCTTTTAAACTGTTACGGTGATGCTTCATGCAGTGGGAATGAGGAGTAATACCTCCACCTACCAGAAGGGGGCGGCAGCACCATCCATCATGCTGATGTATTTACTTTAAGAATATATGTATATATTAAGGAAATATGTATTTATTAAGGAATAGGAATAACATAAATAGCTATGTCTATAAGAATAATATGTATATGTACCTGTGCAGGTGGGTGCTGTGTGCGTGTCACATGGAGCCGGTGAAGGGCTTCCTGGGGCGCTACCTGAGGAGGAGGCTGATGGAGACAGAGATGATCAGCCGCTCACGCTGCGCACAGCTGGGGAAGATCGTGGACTGGATCCCCCGCATGTGGCAACACCTCAACCACTTCCTGGAGGAACACAGCTCATCCGATGTCACCATCGGTAATAGGGAGAGAGGGATGGAGGGGAGGAGGGTTTTTTGACATGTGTTGGACCAATCCTAACATCCGTGTGCTGGTTTCCTGTCCAGGGCCCCGCCTCTTCCTGTCCTGTCCCATGGATGTGGAGGGCTCCAGGGTTTGGTTCACTGACCTGTGGAACTACTCAATCATCCCCTACATGCTGGAGGCAGTTAGAGAGGGACTGCAGGTACACACACACACACACACTGTACACACACACACACACACACACACTGTACACACACACACACACACACTGTACACACACACACTGTACACACACACACATTGTACACACTTACTGTACACACACACTCACCCAGGACTCATGTAGCAGGTCTGTAGTAACCCTGTGTGTGTGTGTGTGTGTGTGTGTGTGTGTGTGCAGCTGTATGGACGCAGGTCTGTGTGGGAGGACCCGGCTCGCTGGGTGATTGACAGCTATCCCTGGTCGGCCACGCCCACACACGTTGATTGGCCGCCGTTGCTGCAGCTCCGCCCAGAAGACGTGGGATTCGACGGCTACTCCGCCCCGAGAGAAGGAGTCAGGAAGGAACCTCCACGGAGCGACAGTGATGCAGACCCCCTGGTGAGAGAACACACAGATGGACACACGCATCCTTCACTCAAGTAGAAGAACACAACTCAGTACTGACTCCACTTTTTCACTCAAGTTAAAGTAAAGAAGCGTGGGCTCTGCAGGGCTTAAAGTATTCCGGCACCGTGCCGGATGTCCGGCGTGCGGCCATGAGAATTGTTTTGGGGGGGAACTTGCATGCGGTTTAATTTTTTCGAGTCAATACCAATCATATGAGAGGAACGCAGCTATAACTAACGTTACAGCCTATCAGAAGCAGAGCAGGGCGGGTCCTGGCAACACAGTGTGAATGAGATCCATACGTCACGTTAGCGTTGTCGGTGAAAACATGTCATGAAGCCTGGGGGTGATGTCCAGCCCATGGAGAAAGGACTCTGAATAAATGGTGCTGGGCGTGGATAGAAGAAGGTAGAGACGGCGAGCCATTTGGTGCCAGAAACTGAGAGAGCCTGGTGCTCGTTTCTGCACGTTCTGCTCGAGGAAGCTCCTATATGCCAGCAGCGGTAAGAAAGTGCTTACTCGTCATGAGTTAGACCCCGGTCATAGAGCTGCTGCCCGTGCACTCAAACTAACCACAACGTTGCCAGGAGCAAGTGTTACAGCTGACATACTGTTGTCTATGACTGACTGTGTCTACGAAATACGTTTGTGAACATTTATTGCGGAACATGACTTGTCATTCACAATTTGTTAGCCACTGGACACCCTGTGTAGAAAACTAGCAGAAGACAAAAAAGTGTTTCTCTCCCCCCCCCCCCCTGACCTATACTTAAGTAAAAAGTAACCATTACTACTACCTGTTTGAGTGGTCACTGGACCTCACATCCTCTTAATACATTTAAAAATACACTATACACACGCAGCGCATTCTCCAGGAATCCTTTTTGACTCAGACAATATTGAACATCTCCCTCATATATGGCCATGGGCAGGGCCAGAGTGGGGCCACTTTTCAGCCCGGGAGTTTCAGGCCCAAGACCGGCCCTTTTCTTTGTATACCAAACAGGGCCGGATGCAGCCTGCTTTGACTGTGAGTGCAGTGAACCTTTCTGGGGGGTATCATGATTACAGAAAGGGATCGTATTATTTTTTTATATTGATACCATTTTTTAGACTGCTTAACGATCGAGTGTTAATCAGGCACGGAGCCAGACGTTGTAAACATTAGGAGCTTTGCCCCAACCTAGGGCGTATGGGTTTGATGTGATGCAAGATAGGCACTTCTACAGTTAATGTGAGCGCGCACAGCGCGCAAGTGGAATTATTTGGCCATTATTTGACCGCAAAATAGTTTTTTGAGCTTTATGTAAAATAAACACATATTATACACGTTTTTCAATTTCGTAAAACCTTGTCTAGCGATGCCATCACTCCGGCTCCCATCCATCCTCCCTGACGCGTATCGTTACGGTAGGGCCGCCCGTCCCAGCTATCGGTAGCCTATCTGAGAAAACTTTTTGGAAAAGACGCGCAATGGACCCAACCAACTCTATTTGGGAGGGGAGAACTCCCTCACATGGTACAACCCATGCTGAGGCTGAGGTGTCAGAATGCGGAACGTGTGTAGCCTACTTTAAGAGAAGATAGACTAACGTGACAAATGTAAAAATTCCTCGACCGGACCAAAAGTGAAGCGGCCCACCGGGAACTCTCCCGATTCTCCCGATTACCCAAACCCGGCCCTGGCCATGGGTGATCAGGAATGTCTCTATTCTCAGTCATGTCAACATCACTAACTCCCTCTGTCTCATCCATAATGTACCTTTTTTTATAAACTTTTTTTCACACACACATTGAAATGAGGGCGGAGGAGAGAGGAGAGGAGAACAGAGAAGCCTAAAAAAGCAGAGTTCAGTAGAGTCCTCATCAAGTACTCATCAATGATGCAACCTTTTAAACTTTTGTTTTGTATAATTGTTCTGCCTTTCGAAGCAAAGAATCTGAACTTTTTATATAAATGTACCTTTTGAGACATTTATTTGTGAAACTTTTTTTGGAAATGTATTTGGGGAAACTTTCTTCTTTTCTTTTTTTCCCCACACAACACGCCACAAAAAGGTCCTTTGTAAGGAGTGAAAGTAAAAAGTTGTCAAAAAAATCAATAGTGAAGTAAAGTACTGATACCACAAAAATCAACTTAAGTACAGTAACAAAGTATTAGTACTTTCAATCTCTGCCAGTGGCGGCTGCTGGTCTTTCAAACAGGGGAAGCTCATTTCAGCATACATCATATACATTTTCCATTTATTTTGCTCGTTCACTGGCTAGTTCACGAAAAAATATTAAACTCGAAGGAAATGTGTGAATTAGGTTACACTGAAACAAGGAATGTGGTGTATAACTGTATGAAATGTATGCTGAAAATTGGCTAGCAATTTCGACAAGCAAATACCAAGAAATAGGTTGCTGCAGTTTGTCTTTCGACTACACTTGCAAAATCCGCGATGGGGCTTGCATTGTTTTGGCGACTTTTTATAGTACAAAATCGCTGTCAATCAAAATGAGTTGCAGTCTTTCGACAGACCCTCCAATCATCACGCAGAAGCCCGGCGTCCAGGCCAGCCCACTCCTCCATTCACCCCCAGAGACGCAGAGCGTCCGTGGGCGGGACATAATAACAGCATTTATCCAATGACCGTATAGTTTGGAAGCACTGAAAAAAACAGTTCAAAGCAGTCCCATTAAGGTCCATGGACGCCAGGCGCCAACAGGGAAATGCACTGTGACGCTACGGGAAAGTATGAGAAGGAAATCGAGTCAGTCGACCTGCTACTATATGTAGCTGATTCTGAACGAACTCATCTTCGAGATGAACGTGTTCTAACGCATTTCAAATGTTAACACAATAGTAAATATTTGACCATAAATTTTTTGACGTTTTAGGGGAAGCCGAGCTTCCCTTGCAGTCTTGAAGAAATCGCCACTGATCTCTGCATGTATATACAGACACACACATACACACACACACATATCCTCAAGGTCCCTGTCTCCTCAGATGAACATGCTGATGAGGCTGAAGGAGGCGGCGACGTCGTCCAGCCCTCAGAGCTACGACAGCGACAACAGTCACCACGACGACCTCCTGAACTCCTCCCTGGAGTCCACCCTGTGAGGCCGACCTCACCCGTTTCCACGCCAACGTTCACCATCAGCACACCTCTGTTATCTTCATCATATCGTCATGAGAAACATTCCTGGTGCAGGTAACCAGAAAATGAGACGAGGTCTCTAACCTTCAAATTAAGTGAGTTCGAACCTGACAGGAAGTTGACAGGAAGTGAGGTCTATTGAAGAGGTCTGTCATTTCTTCACTATCCTGTCAGGACGTTGACAGGAAGTGAGGTCTAACCTGACAGGAAGTGAGGTAAAGTGGGTGAGCAGGGTCCAGGGACCTGCCATCGTGTCTTCTTTCTCCAGGATGCTGCAGCGCATCTTCACATCAGCAACATCACCTGAGGGTCCTCATCCCCTCTCTCCTTCCACCCTCCACCTCACATCCTCGTCCTCCAGGCTAGGAAACGCTCACTCCTCCCCCAGCTGCAGTGCGCCCAGCTAGGCCACGGGAGGGACTGTGAAGCCCCCTATCTCTGGAGCTCCGGACTGGAAGACAGAGACCATTACACAGACCAGCAGCTCCTCCTCCACACCGCCTACGTGTACACCATGCACACACGCCCTGCGCCTGCCGTCTGCAGACACGCCATCAGACTGAAGTCTACTGGTGCTGGACTGACCTTGAGAAAAGGATGCCTTATTGTTTTGTAACAGACTTTGTGCATTTGCTACTTTTCTAACTGTTTGTGTGTAAACTCCCAGTGCTCTGTAGTCTCTCTCCTGTCCTCGCCGGAGCTGGGACACCCTTGTCATATCAAACACCAGCCGTTAAAAAGAGGTTGATGACATGTGGGTCTGGGCTTTCATACATTTGGAAGTATATGTGGTTGGGCTGACTTGACTCCTAATGCTGAGAAGGTTGGGCTGACTTGGTGAGGCGACCTGGAGGAGGAGCACAGCTCTGGTGCTCAGACGACTCAGTTTTTCTTGTTTGAGTAGCAGGCTGAGGAAGGCAGCTGTCTGTTTGTGTTGGTTTGTGATATCATGATAATAACATGAACAATATTGTGATAACATGTTGGATGACCTGTGACCCCTAGTGTGTGCTGCTCTGTATGTAGTGACTTTACTTGATCGTGAATCATGAACGGAAGATCAAATGATACGTTTGCTGTATCAGGGTATCAGAGGGTTCAGACTCATTTGATCGTTTTTTTCCTCTAAATCTACCTCCCAGGAAAGTCCTGGGTCATTTAGTGTTAAGCATTTCTTCCATTGTCTTTCAGTGTTCGAGTGTGAATGTGTGAAGTCACCCGTTCTATGCAACAGTCGTGTTCAGTCTCAACATGACAGCCAGACCTGAAGGCTTGGTCCTGCCTGTCTCCTGCCCTGACAACACATGTACAGCATGGACACACGCGTGAATACCATCTGGGTATTCCAGCGTTCCACTTTGCTTGTTGATTTGTGTCTGTACATTTTGAGGAGTCTGTTGATGTGGTAAATGTTAGAACAGAGAAACCCTTGTGAATGTGTGTGTCTCGTGAGTGGCCGACTGTGAGATGAGAGGACTGTTGACATGTATGGGGAGAGGCTGAGGGACGTTTCTCATAAACTTAATGGATGTGTAGCCTTCTTTGATAGGCTATGTACATTTTTGTATGTAACAGCTATGTAAATAATTGATTATCTTGCAACATTTTGATGAATTTTCTATCTTATTTGTAACAGTACTTGAAAATGAGTATTTTGTGTACAGTCTCTTCTTCATCAGAGGAGGCTGACGTTGTCTAACATCAGCAGTCGGACCCAGCCTTGAGAGTTTATTCTGATGATCACTGTACTAGTCCTAATTTATTTGTGATTCATTAAAATGTATGATTATTTATGATTATTTAGTTTTTTCTTGATCTTTCTTCACGTATGATCAAATAAGAGGTTTTCCCAAATATCTAAAGACCAGCCTGATTTACTGTCAGATTACAGATTTAATGTGCATTTATTCTTTTGAGAATTTATTTGGTATTTGTACAAAAAAACGAAATGTCAACACAATATGTACATAATACATTGAAACATTAAACATATCCATATAAATTATGCACAAAATGGCTACTATATTCAATAAACAACTCTATAAGAAGGCCAGGTAATAGTTTATCAATATTCTTGGCATATAATCCCATACAAAATTGTACAAAATACTGTACAGTTGAAAAGCTGCAAAACAGCAGTTTTATCGAAATATCCCCTATGTTGTGAAAAATACTTTTCCAGATTTTTAATTGATGACCAGATTATTAACTGATTAGTTGTGTGGGAGGGATGACGGGGTAACTTTTCAGTAAATTTTATCTAAATTTAGGGGTACGATATCTTGTCAACCTGGTCACATATACAGGTATGTGCTTTACAGACTTTCTGATATAAAACATTGTCAATATATTTAAATTATGTTTGTAAATAAATTAAGAAACTGTGATCTCCTCTTCGTCAGAGTCTGAGTAGTCGGAGAGCTTGCAGGAGAGGGAGGGCGAAGAGATGTGAGACCCGGCGCGGTTTAGTAGCTCGAGCCCAGCCGTCGGGGAGCGGAGGAGGTCTAACGCGCCGATGCTCTCTCCGGTTACCGAGTTCTCTTCGTCGTCCTCCTCTGCCGAAGACTTTTTGCCAACGTCGCTGAGGTCTGGATGGGGATTCGTTTTCGTGGGCAGGGTCTGCTCGCGGCAGCCTCCGGAAGACAGGAGTTCCCGCTCCTTGGAGTTCCTCCACTTCATCCTGCGGTTTTGGAACCAGATTTTGACCTTAGGGGAAGATATAACAAGTTAGTGGTTTAGTTCAGAAGTCTTTCGCCGTAGTTTGTAACTTAGATGGAAAGGGAAGTTTGTGGTTTGAATACGCACATTACGCGCCTCAACTACAAGTCTGACACAAGTTTAAAAGTTGTCTAAACATTCACCTGGGAATCTTTGAGACCGAGTTTTGAAGCTAGCTTCTTTCTGTCGGGTTTGCTGATGTATTTCTGTTTCTGGAACATTTTCTCCAAAGCCTTGCGCTGTACATCGGAGAAAACTGCCCGCCGAAGCATCCCTCTCCGCGGCTTTCCTCTGGCGGCCAGCGGCCAAGAGAACGTCCCGGGGATGGGCACCACTGATGACGACGCTGCGGGAGCAGAACGAGACAAAAAGGTTAAACGAACAATTCTTTCTAGTAAGATTCCAAAACGCCCTGATAAAGTGCTTTTAGCATTGACAGTTTACAGAAACGACCAAAGAAAGTAACTTTGTCTCAAACTTTCTAAGTGTCATCATTGGATATGCTCTCTTCATTTTGGACCGATAGCCCACGTCTCAGTTTTGAGAGAAATGGCACGAGGTGACTAATTAGCACATTGGCCGGTCCCCAACCGCATTGGTATGGTAACGAGGTAGCGTATCCTTCAAGAAACCCCGCGAGGGCGGATAGAGGAGTTAATAAACCGTGAACGGTAATTGTGTAGTAATGAACTAACGTAGAAAAGACTCGGGACAGGCGGTGAAGGCCATATATTATCGCAACAAAAGGAGATTTACACTTTCAAACTAAACACCACTGCATACCAGAATACTGATGACCGTGGGCCTGGGCCGCGCTAGTCCTCAAATCACTTTCATTAAATGAACACGAAAAGCTATTCATGGCGGTCGAGTTGTTTTGTTGAGGGATTCAACACAGCCCGTGAAAAGGACTCCAACTCTATTATGATTTCTATGAATGAAGGCACGGACTAGAGACTTTATAGACTTTTCTAGGAAATTATTCTGTATCTCACCTTGTTGATTTGCCCAGTTAAAAAAAACGAGAGACGAAAAGAACATGGAGAATGCACATAGAGGCTGGAGGTAGTTTTCAATTCAGGTATAATATAGACTCGAGATGTTTAAATATGAAGTTTTTTACTAGAATCCAGTCAAGTGCTAAAGGATTACTATATTAGCTTGAAATCAGACTACATCCATTTTTACATGATGCTATGCTCAGTTAAATTAGATAGCCTACTGATTTAGACAGAACGGACCACTTATTCTCATTGTTGTGTTTCCGCGCACCTCCCAACTCGCTATGTGGTCTTGTGAGAATACTAAGCGCTCTCAATAGGACCTAATAGGGAAATTAGTGCATGACTGGGCCCCGCCTCTGACCGCGCGGTAGAAGTGTCTCTCTGGGGTGTGTGGGTGGCTGGTCCTGGGGGGGAGCTGACCACATTGGTCATGGTGCTGAAAGCTTTGTTGGCAGCCAGCGGCCCGGTGCCCCGGCGCTGTGGGAAAACGCGGGACCGAACGGAGATGCCAAAACGCCCCCAATTGAGAAGAGGGGATCGAGCTGTTCTCCGCCTCAAATTTAAAGCGTGATGGGTTTTTTTTTTAGAGGAAAAGTTAAGCACTGTACAATCAGCGCCAGCGACGAGTCATTGAATCACCTGACATATTTAGCTTGTTTAACAAATGCACTTGTTAAACTCGGATAACGATTGCCTTCCTGGTTCAGGTAGGAATAATTCATGACTGCAATTCAATGCAATTAACTATGATATTTTCTAAACCTTTACGAGTTAATTGAGTCTGTAGGCAGCTGGCAGTTGTAGGTCATAAGACAGGTGTGTGCGCCAAGTGTCTCACCTGGAAAGTATGCTGATCTGAGGAAAGGATGGAAGATCCCGTCGAAGTAGGGGACAGGGTAGGCCTTCTGCAGGCTGGAGATTGTGGGCGGAGGTGATGCTGTGGATGAACATACAGCACTGTCAATACACTGAAACTTCATCAAACACATCACCACTAAATAATATAATGATATTCAAATAAAGAGACAACTGTAGTTTCTTTACTTGAATAACACACTAATTTGAAATGCTGTAGGTTATTTTATTAACCTATGACAGAATGAGCATAGTCTCACTTACCGGTCTTTGGTGACGGTGCAAGAATGGCGCTGACTCCAAACTTTAGAAAAGTTGGGTCTTTGCTGGTTGGCAATAACGTTTTCGGGGAGCATGATTCGCGCGTTACCGATGACGGGGACGTTACGCGCTCCCCGGGCATAGTGCTGAAGGACGTTGTGGTCGTGGTTGTCGCCGGGGAAACGCTCGCGGAGAGGACTGTCCGGTTGAAGTACGGCGAGGGCCTGCTTATCCGTAGAAGATCCTCCACGAGAAAGCTTGAATGAGTGGGGAAGGCGGACTGCAAGGACGGGTGGAAAGGTAACGCGGCTGCAGGCCGGTAAAGGCCCGGATACATCGCGGAAGGCGCAATAACACTTGGGATCATCATGGTCCCGGTTATACACACCAAAGATCTGCTGAAACCGTCCTGAGTGAGACGACGCTGTTATCTGTGAGGCTGAAACCGTCCTGAGTGAGACGACGCTGTTATCTGTGAGGCTGAGACCGTCCTGAGTGAGACGAGGCTGTTATCTGTGAGGCTGGTCACTGCTCTGCTCTCTCTGCCTGGAGGAAACACGTTTTATAGCCGTCTGCCCCCAAAGCCCCTTTCAGCTCTGACAACCTCAACAATGAGGTTCAGCTCCTAGCTCCGCATGGGTCGCTTTCAAGCGCCTTTCGCGGAGCCGTGATTGGCTAGAGACTGCAATTTATGATTGGATTAGACTTCATAAGCAAGCAACGCACAATGTCCTTTCCACAAAAGATTCACAGTCATCAATTTTGCATATTGACCACGTTCCATTGAAGCACTGCGAATTTGTTTTGTTTGGCATTGGCGCACGTAGGCTAATTAAAACGCAATCTTAAAAGATTCAAACATCATTTGGGAACTCTGAATGGGGATTTCACCAGAAGAAGACGCTATTTTTTATTCAAGATCCCTGCTGCGATTCAGTAGATGAACAACACTGGAATCTTAGTCCTTAGAAACATAAAATCACATTTATCCCCATCATGAGGCCTAATTATACTTATCCAACAAATATTATTAAAACGAAATATATAAACATATGCTAAATATAGCCTAACTTTAAAAATACGTATATTACCTTTGTATATTTTACAATAACGAATACATCTTTTGATTAGCAACATTTATTAAAGATTATAGCTATACCCTAAAAGTTTGCGTTAATAACGGCACCCATCATTGTCCGTTAAGCCTTTAGTCGATTAGGCTCTAGGCCTACGTAGGCCCATTTGCATTTGGAATAAAATATAGGCTACGCTATGTGAAGGCTTCAAATGTAAATAGTGTTTTTGGTTTCATAGGATTTTCAACACTCAATCTGGACCTCGTCATGGAATAATGTCTTAAACGGATTTCTGCTCTCGGGACGCTTTAACAGATGTGTTAAATATCACGGGGTTTGCAAAGTCTTCATTCACCGGGCCAGACCCGCAGCACATTCTGCGGAGAAGAAGTGTGCGGCCTTAACCGCGCGCCACTGATCGCGTTAAGCATGAACTAACTGTCACCCTCGGCTGCGGCAGCGCCCCGCGCTCCCTTTCTCTACTCCGCCTTCAAAAAGCCCTCTAGAATAAAAGCTCAATTTCTAAAGACGGTTTTGTTCTGCTATTTTAACCGACTGAATAAAAGTGCATCTGTGATTTGATTTAAAGCGCATTCATATGAGGCGACACCAAAACCCGAATAAAACTCGTATTAAAGCAACATTGGACCTGTTACGGTCTTGTTCGGTCGGCTTGCCCACATTTCACACCAAACGCGCTGAACCTGCAATTCGTTTTTAATAAAATGTAGGCCTTTAGACTAAGAGAGGTTGCCAACAACACAAACTGTAGGCCTACACTAATAAAACAAACGAATTATGCTTGGTCAATTTAATTTAGTAAATGTAGGATTAAGGTATTTAAGAACGAAGCATATTGTTTCATAAACATCTAAAATAATTATGAGTCATTGCCTAATGGTTTGAGGAGGGCTATGTCCACAAAAATAATCAACATCCAGTAAGATTTTTTTAGTTTGTGGTACATTTACATTTAGCCTTTTTTTTGTTGGTACAAAACAAAAAAGCACAACAAAATGTGATTCATGATTTAAAACACTGACAATGTGGTCTCATAATAATTACACTACAGAAATCATTAGGTTTTGATGATAAGAATCTAGCCTATCAAAACCATGTTCGTTAAGTTTATCAATAACCTAGCATAGTCTTATTGTATTTCTGTCGCTTATTATTTAGAACAGCCTATACGTTGAACGAGTAAATAGGTGGTTTAGAATTAGCCTAATCAAATTTAAACTGGCCAAGTTATTGTAATTGAAACCTCCGTGAAATAATTCCATTAGAGAAAAACGAAACGCTTATCAGACGTGCTATGGCCTTTCTGAGTGTCCCTGAGACAGGTCTGTCCCGGAGCGAGGAGGTGCACGCCACCACAACACCGTCAGTATTCACGGTGAAAACAACTAACGAGACCTTCAAAGCTTTTTTATGAGCCTATATTTCTTTACTTCGCTCCGAAAATCCTCCCTTTGTGACTGGTAAGCAGATGGTTTGCAGGAAACATAGCTTAGTCTCGATGACCGAGACTAATTTCTACTAGCTTTGCAAGCTTGCCACGTCTGTGTTCTTTTACCAAACAGACCAAAAAACAGCTGGCTCCGGCTGAATTAAAGCCATTAAAAGCACATCTCTAAAATATTACAGCACCAAGTCCCCCTGCCCCCCCAGACTTTCTATTATCTCCGTCTCTCTCTTTCTCTCTCTCTCTCCCTCTTTCTCTGACATGCTGCTTAGACAGCCATTGAAACGGAAGGATCCACACACAGCGACCCGCAGCCACAACATATGAAAACAATTTACTAAATAGATTAACTTAACCATTGTCTCGCGTCACTTTCTGCTTCGTTAAGTGAAAGGGCTGAGTAAATATGTTACCCATGCATGAAGAGCTCTCTATAGGCCGTCTCATTGTGCTGCGGGTTCGACAGGTGGTTAACTGTTTATTATTCTCTCATTATTTATTGGTGACGTGGCCACGTCGAAGACGGGAACTCCCAGTCTTTTCAGTGCGCGCAAATGGGCAGATTGAGCTGCCTGGTCGCGCGATCGCCTTGAGCACCACTGATATCTCTAACACAAACCTACCTGTTCCAAAACATGGACCTCTTTTATTTCATAGTTCAAGTCAGTTGTTAAAAAAAACGCTTTATACCACTGCATTCAAGCGAGAACATTTTAAAGTAGATTTGTGCAGATTTACGCATTGGATAACTTCTTCCGTGTATGGCACGATTCAAAACAATTATCTTGCTGATAATCAAAGAAAAGTAGAAATGTAGGCTAAATATATACAAATATCGAATCACTCTCTATGTTAATGTTTTGATTGAAATATGTTTCAGTACTATATTGCTATTCATCTTAAGCGTGGACTGGCGTTATCCAACTTGAAGCGTTTTTCAAAGCGCGTGGTGGACTTTAATTTATCCTCTCAACAGCCTCTCCGGTGATGGCAAATGTCCTTTCTCGGCATCTGGCGTGACGCAAAAAAGCTCGCCGAACAGTGAACGAATTAGCAATGCCATAAGATTCTGAGGAGTAGTGACAAGCATTAAATCGATATTAACTTTGTATTAAACATTTCCCCCTCCTTTCCCCCCGGATAGAGTAAAGCCATTTCTCCGAGGACAAAGCTCTCAGTATGGACACTGCACCTGTTCCCCGCTCCCCGGTTCATCCGCGGCCCGCCACAGCTGAGACCGAGAGCTCGAGCTCTCAACTTGTCAGTTCGCCCTCGGGCTTCAGGGCAGCGCACGTGGGAGTTCTGTCAATAACATTGTGATGCGGCTCCGGTATATTTCAACTTTTAAATTGGTGTATTTGACCCAGGGGTGTGTTCATCACTTATGATGGAACTGCTGTCTGTCAGTTGCTTTACATTTTTGTGACATTTCTTCAGAATCAGAATTCTTACGTGTTAACCTGATTATTGTAATATCAGCCAGAAAATAATAACACGAATAACAATTATGACAGCGCGAAAAAGAACAAGCATGTTGTCACAGTTGATAGTATTTAGGACCAAACATTCACCACGTGTTTTCTTCTAACCCTATCTGGGTTGGAGGGCAGCATCTCTAACGGTCCTGGTGTTCGTCTGGACAGTCGAGCAGGATCTCAAGAGGCGCTAATCCTCTTAGAGCGCGTGGTGGTACAGTTTGCATTTTATTTTCACATCTCCCAGAGAGACCACCACCTCCATGCACGAGGATCCTCCAGCAGCATGTCCCACAGCCACCGCACACTGCATTAACATAATCTGACAACTAGCGCTATTGTCCATGACCTTGTATGCAAAGTTAATTGCTCATTAATACCTGACAAAACAGAAGGGTGCAAAGGAAACAATGATGCTGAGACTGGTGGATAGATGAGGTTGTTTAAACAAAAAATATATACCTGAAATGTTAAGTCAGGTCAGTTCCTGTCTATGCATGTAGGTGTAACCTGCCCTGAACACTAACACAGAATGTTATGTTTTAATGCTAATGTTTTGGAATTATTTTCTTGGTGTGTATGATTTGATTGTCTTTAGCAGGTGTTATTGAGCTCACACGCACACACACACACACACACACACACACACACACACACACACACACACACACACACACACACGCGCATACACACACACTTCTTCCAAAGCCTATGATTTGTCACAGTGGCTCACTGGTAAATCAATTGTAAATGTATCTCACTCCAGTTTCATCTCATCTCTACACCAGTTTCACAGATGCTGGGCGATGTGTGAGGGGGCCCTCCTACCCCTCCCTCCCTCCCTCCCTCCCTCCCTCCCTCCCTACCTCCCTCCCTCCCTCCCTCCCTCCCTCTGGCCGTGTAATGGGATTGCGAGGTGCTTATGTCAGTTTGTGTCTCGTCAAGCTGAATAATAAGCACGCAGGAGTGTCTGCTCATTCAGACCCTCCTGCACACTCCTGGGTAACCCTAACCCTGGACTGGGTAGGGTTAGAGTTACTCCTGGGTAACCCTGGGCTGGGTAGGGTTACTCCTGGGTAACCCTGGGCTGGGTAGGGTTACTCCTGGGTAACCCTGGGCTGGGTAGGGTTACTCCTGGGTAACCCTGGGCTGGGTAGGGTTACTCCTGGGTAACCCTGGGCTGGGTAGGGTTACTCCTGGGTAACCCTGGGCTGGGTAGGGTTACTCCTGGGTAACCCTGGGCTGGGTAGGGTTACTCCTGGGTAACCCTGGGCTGGGTAGGGTTACTCCTGGGTAACCCTGGGCTGGGTAGGGTTACTCCTGGGTAACCCTGGGCTGGGTAGGGTTACTCCTGGGTAACCCTGGGCTGGGTAGGGTTACTCCTGAGTAACCCTGGGCTGGGTAGGGTTACTCCCGGGGATGCGACTCCAACACAGAGAGCCTCATTTGATTCATATATAATTCTCACTCAAGCGTTTTCAACATTTGCATAACAGGAGAAAGCAGTGGTCTGTTCAGTGTTGCTGTGTGTGTGTGTGATCCCTGTAAAACAGGCCGGTGCAGAGGACACGGCTAGACCTCTTCCTCTCGTGGATGATTGAGGATCAACAACAAAACAAGGAGACACTTAACTGGCTCTTCTTCTCTGGTGCGGTTTCTGCAGAAACAAAGCGTAGTGATGAACACTCATCCGTCATGTAACCATCAAACCAACACACGCACACGCACACAGACAAACACAGCATTATCTAGGATGTTCCACTACTTCTACTGTTTTTAAAGTAAAACACAAACACACATATTTATTTAAATATTGTCCTGCGTCATTGAGGTACAGAGTAGGATTAAGTTTCAGGTGAATTCCCAAGAATTCAGAGGCAAGCTAATGTGCCAGAGTTGAATGAGATTTAACACTGGTTAGAAATGTTGATATCAAACTCAAGTCCAAAACATCTTTGTGCTCAAAAATCGAGGGATGTCAACAATGTATTATATTCAGTATGCAGCTCATATAGGAATGAGATGTATTTCTGTATTCCAGGTTGGGACAGACTGTCAGGAGGAGCAGGACCAGAGAACCCCAACACCTCCATACTCCATACCTCCAGGGTAGAGAAGTGATCCATACTTGTTCCAAACAGCTAATAAACTTGGAAGTCTTTCCTGTCTCCTCCAGCTCTGGATGCAGGGGTCACACAGGGGTCACACAGGGGTCACACCAACCAGGATATGGACCATCAGGCTGTCTGGTTGAATCTGTCTCCTGCTCCATGTCCCTCTTGAGCTGCAGCGAGGCGTGATGACCAGCCCACAGCTCCTGCCAGATGGACGGTCGTCTTCCCAGCGGTCACTGGTCTGACCTCACAGCTCTACATCCACAGCAGTCAGAGACTTGTGACTTGGAAATGTGAGTGGCTATTTAAAGTCATTGGCCTGCACTGATGGTTGATACTAATGTGGCCTGTAATTGATCCCATTAGAACTAAAGGGATTTCTAATGTGCTGAAGGTGTGGTGACCCTGAACCCCCCTGTCAGTCCTCCAAACCATCATCCCTCCATCATCCTTCCTTCTCTTTCTCCATCTACTTGCCCCCCTCCCCCCCCTCTTCCTCCTCATCCCCTTCCTCCTCCCTTTCTCCCTCCCTCCGCCAACTCCAGGATGTGGGGTTAACACCTCCGACAGAGCTGGCCTGGAGGGGAGGGCTGGGGCTGTGTGACTGACTGACTGTGTGACTGACTGTGTGACTGACTGACTGTGTCACTGTACTGGCCAACTTTTATCCAGTGGCTCGCCCTGATTGGCTGACGAGGTGCAGCTGTGGTTGCCACAATACACATTATGTAGATACACACATATACATACTGTGTAGATACACACACACACACACACACGACCATGTGGCATCATGAGTTTCTTCACAGTCGGGCCATAACTAACTGTTTCTGGGACTAGTTCTCCTCTGGACCAAATGTGATTACCTGCTTCTGATTCCCCTGCCAGTGTTCCCACTGCAGCCTCGGAGGTCACAGTGTGTGTGTGTGTGTGTGTGTGTGTGTGATACAGCGAAGGGCTCAGAAGCTAAACATCCCTTGCTGTCACAGTCCAGCAGTCCAACAGGGTTATGTTTACGATCTGTGTCCTGCTGTAACTGTTTCTATCTGCTCTGCCAGGACACAGGGGTCAGTCATTTCTTCTAAGAAAGGATAGAGGAGGGTGAGAGAGTAGGATGAGGGTGGAGGATGAGGGTGTAGGATGAGAGAGGAGGGTGAGGGTGGAGGGTGGAGGGTGAGGGTGGAGGATGAGAGAGGAGGGTGAGGGTGGAGGGTGGAGGATGGGAGAGGAGGGTGAGAGAGGAGGGTGAGAGAGGAGGGTGAGAGAGGAGGAGAGAGAGGAGGGTGAGAGAGGAGGGTGAGAGAAGAGGAGAGAGAGGAGGGTGAGAGAGGAGGAGAGAGAGAGGAGGAGAGAGAGAGGGGGGGGGGTGCTCTGTATGCTTTCATTGTTTAATTGTGATTCTCCTTTAATTGGGAAGGTGGTCGCATGTAATGAGGAGTCTCTATTGAGGAGGGTAAGTGTTGTGATGAGGTCTCTATTGAAGAGGGCCAACAAGAAAAGGTTTGTAGAGCGAGTCAATGATGCACTCACTGACTGTTGGGTCAGATGGAGAGGAGGGAGAAGGAGGGAGGAGGAGGAAAGAGGAGAAGGGAGGAGGAAAGAGGAGGAGAGAGGAGGAGGAGGAGAGAGGAGGAGGAGAGAGGAGGAGAGAGAACAGAAGATGAGAGATGAAGAGGATGAAGGGGAGGGGGATTTACAGAAAGAGAATTAAGAAAACACAAAAGTTTTAATGAAGGCACTTCTGTGTTTCTAAGCAGTAATTTAGTTCATCATGAGTGTGTGAGCAGAGAGGCTGTGTAGAAAGAGTTCATGTGTCTTTAGAGGAGAAATTGGATCTGTTGGTGAAAGCAGAGTGAACGTCTTAAGAGCCGTGAGCAGAAAATACGAACACTAATTAAAATATAAATGTGACACTATAACAATGTGGAAGGCATTATCACTGTCGTCATCGTCGTTTGATCCTCCATACAACAACGTTAACAAGTTTGAGTGATTTTCTAGATGACTACCATTTAATTCATATTACACTTCAACTGTTAGATTTAATCTGCCAGCTCGTTTCCCTATTCATTTTGGAATCAAACTATTTGCATTTGCCAGCCCACTGAAAGCAGAAGGGCAACAGCTTGTGCAGTAATCCCTCACTCAGGGGCTGCTTGGTTTAAACACTGTTTTTGTTTCATTTGTTTAAATTGATCCTTGATCTAAGCTAGCTAAGAGATCCCCTAGGATACAGTCTCTGAGGGGAGGGGAGGAGGAGGAGAGGGGGGAGAAGAGAAGAAGAGAGGAGAGGAGGGGGAGAGGAAGAGGGGGAGAGGAGAGGAGGAGAGGAAGAGAGGAGGGTGAGAGGAAGAGAGGAGGGGGAGAGGAAGAGGAGGAGGGGAGAGGAGAGGAAGAGAGGAGGGGGAGAGGAGAGGAGAGGAAGAGGAGGAGAGTAGAGGGGGAGAGAAGAGGAGAAAGATATAGATAAATATATATTTTTTAACATCCATTCAAAGCTAAACTAAATGTGCATTCTGCTTTAACTTGAATCAGAGGTTACTGGTGTTACTGTTGTGTGTGTCTGTGTGTGCGTGTGCGTGCGTGTGTGTGTCTATGTGTGTCTGAGTGGTTATCACTCATGGTGACAACACAGAGAGCTGTGTCAGGTCTTAGGAAGCTGTTATGCTATGCTAACATCATGCTAACTAGGCAATTCTACTATCAGGATAATAGTTAGCTTCGCTATGCTAACACTATGCAAACTAGGCGTATATACTGTCAGGATAATAGTTAACTACACTATACTAACATTATGCTTACAAGGCCTTTCTACTGTCAGAATAATAGTTTGCTGAACTATGCTAAAATCAGCAAGCACAACTTCTACATATGATCAGAATGAAAGGAAAAAGTTTCAATTCCATTTCTTTCCCAGAGTAAGTAAAACAATTCAATTCACTTGAAGTAAAATTAAATTCATTTGAAATGTATTCAATTCAGTTAAATTCAATTCCCTATATTGACCCGATTGAGGATCCGTATATGTTTATTGTTTGCACCTTCCGGCCACAGTAAATTCCGTGTTTGTGTAAACCTACATGGCGAATAAAACCAAATTCTGATTCTGATTCTGATGGAAAGTCATGCTTTCAGGTGAAGAAGAAAACATTTTCAACACAAGGAAACGTCCCTGTTCCATCCAGTGTTCCCCTTTATTCACTTTGTGGATGCACTCAAAAACATCATAATATACGAAATATATTAATAGTACAATAATGTGATGCTGTGTTTGTGTAGCTCACACAGATCTGACACTACGGTCAAGGTTGGGATTCAAACCTGTGACCTCTTGATGGGCAGTTAAATGCTCAAACCACTGAGCTACATGCATTCAGAACCCTGAAGCTGCGCCAACCTAAGCCCACCCATCCCAACGTGTTTTATGACATGAAAGTGTTCAGCCTTGGAGAGAGATGTTCCAGGGGAGGGCTGTATGTGGGAGGATCGAGTTAGAGTGGTGGGGGTTAGGGTTAGGCACCAGGGGGGTTAGGGTTAGGGTTAGGCACAATGTGCTGGTGAGAGAGGGTGGAGAGGGTTAGGGTTAGGCACAATGTGCTGGTGAGAGAGTGTGGAGAGGG
The DNA here is from genome assembly GCF_038355195.1 of Osmerus mordax. Classification (NCBI taxonomy): domain Eukaryota; kingdom Metazoa; phylum Chordata; class Actinopteri; order Osmeriformes; family Osmeridae; genus Osmerus; species Osmerus mordax. The sequence goes on along the minus strand of NC_090062.1, from coordinate 17,902,110 downwards.
GGGTGGGGGTTAGGGTTAGGCACCAGGGGGGTTAGCTGTGCTAGTGAGAGAGGGTGGTGGGGGTGGGGGTTAGGGTTAGGCACAATGGGGGGGGGGGTAGCTGTGCTAGTGAGAGAGTGTGGAGAGGGTGGTAGTGGTGGGGGTTAGGGTTAGGCACAATGGGGGGGGGGGTAGCTGTGCTAGTGAGAGAGTGTGGAGAGGGTGGTGGTGGTGGGGGTTAGGGTTAGGCACCGGGGGGGGGGGGTAGCTGTGCTAGTGGGAGAGTGTGGAGAGGGTAGTAGTGGTGGTGGTTAGTGTTAGGCACAATGGGGGGGGGGGGGGGGTTAGCTGTGCTAGTGAGAGAGTGTGGAGAGGGTGGTAGTGGTGGGGGCAGGGATGGAGGAGGACAGGGGAGGACCGGGGAGGATGGGGGGTGATGTATGGAAGAGTAAGAGTTTATTCACCAGCGTCTGAGAGGGGCTATTCACAGTGTGAGTGTCTATAGTGGGGCACTCAACCATGGAGCCAGAGGGCTTTATCTCCACACGCACACACACACACACGCACGCACACACACACACACATTCCCCTCTGGTACCTGACAACCTCAAGCAGCTAAGGGTGCCATTGAGGAAAGGAGGAGAGGAGGAGAGGGGGAGAGGAGAGAGGGGGAGAGGAGGAGAGGGGGAGAGGGGGAGAGAGAGAAATTCATTCAGGGGAGTCTATCATTCTGTGTGGTGTTGTCTTTACTCCTGAATAGAACCTGAGAGACCCTCCTCCCCCTCTCCCTCTCCTCCCACTCTCCCCCTCCTCCCCCACCCTATCGCCACCCCTCCGACCCTTAAGTGCCTGGTCGTCAGCTTCACTTTTACAAACTGGTAACTCTCTCTCTCTTAATCTCTATCTCCCTCCCGCTTCCTCCTCCTCTCTCCCTCTCACATATTCACTGTATGTAGCTATCCTGAATGCTGTTGATGACGGCATTGTTAAAAGTTTACACCCCATTTTAATTATTTTAGATGACACTTTTATCCAAATCGAGTTAACATATCACACTATGCCCAAAGTGTTTATCTGTCCCCTCCCCCCTTCAGGCACAGGCCACCATGACACATCCAGACATATGGTTCTCTGATTCGACTCGCCATGCATGTTCTGGTGCCGTGTCAGAGTGAGTGTGCCACACAGACACTGTGACGAATATGGCGAGGGTGTGTGTGAGGGGTGTGTGTGTTTGTGTGTGTGAATGGAAGAGTGAAAGGGTGTCTGGGTGTGTGAGGGGTGTGTGTGTGTGAGGGGTGTGTGTGTGTCTCTGTGTGTGGGTGTGAGGAGTGGGGGGTGAAGGGGGGAGGGGGGCGGGTGTATGGAGGGTGCAGGGCTGGTCAGTGTCCACCCCCGACTCATCCTACATGACAGACTCATCCTACATCCTCATCCGGGGCAGAACATGACATCACACCCTGTCCTGGGCAGGACATGACATCACAGCCTGTCCTGGGCAGGACATGACATCACACCCTGTCCTGGGCAGGACATGACATCACACCCTGTCCTGGGCAGGGCACCCTGGCACACACAGTCAAAATCATCGCTACATTGTTTTGTGTAAATGTTTGTTGTCAATGGAAGCCAGGTGGAAGATTCAGCACCTGAGAAGATCCCAGGACATGCTGGATAAATAACTGTTATGGAGCAATCAAGAAAGGGGAACCTAAAGTGTGTGTGTGTGGGGGGGGGGGGGGGATGTGGTGTGTGTGTTTATGTGGTGTGTGTGTGTGTGTGTGTGATGCAGCACAGAATAAAAGGCTAGTTAGCCACCTAATTCCCCATGTCAAATACAATGGCAGCAATTACAGGGTCATCAGTGTTGGTGGCACATACCTTTCTGTTGCTGTGTGAGTGTGTCAGTGTGTGTGTGTGAGTGTGTGTGTGTGTGAGAGAGAGGGTGTGCGTGTCAGTGTCAGCATGTGTGTGTGTGTGTGTGTCTGGTCAAACTGCTCCACAGGGAGATGGTTAGTTACGGCTTCTTATTGACCCGTCACACCCTGGTCACAGCACCAGAGGGGGGGTCCTCAGTCACTCACCCACGGTGACGTGGATGCTCCGACCAGACCACGAACACAGTCTAACCCTGGAGTCAACCCCCACCATCTGAGATTCAACAGTTCTACATTTTATTAATATTGGTTCTAATCAGTCAGATTTTGACGGTAACAGGTTTTTTTTTTCGGGTAAATTTATGATAAGAGAAACTTTCAAATTCACCAGCTTCCTTCTGAATACCCTGCAGTCACACGGCTGCAGTAACACGGCTGCAGTCACACGGCTGCAGTCACACGGCTGGTGATTCTGCAGCAACTTCTTCTGATCCTGCTCTCTCCTACCCCCCCCTCCCACCCACCCCCTCCCTCCCACCCACCCCCTCCCTCCCACCCCCCCCTCCTCCCCTTCCCTCCCTCCCCCCCCCCTCCCTCCCCCCTCAACTGCCTGCCCTCTCACCCCCCCCCCCCCACACACACGGCCCCTCCGCTCCCAAACCCACCAAAGCAAAGCTCTCTTTGTTAACCTAATGTGCTTTTACCAGTTGCTTTCTGCCAGGAAGACATCTGCTGTGTGACCAGTCAATATTGTGAGGCCAGTTCAAAGCGGCCAGTTCATTATCTGTGTCAGCTTAACAACCAGAGGTAGCAGTAGAGATGGGCGAGTGGTGACAGTGTGGGGGGACACAATGGAGTCCTCATTAACCAGTGATTTATCATGATGGGATGCCCAGTTCAACCTTTGCTCCCCCCCCACCCCCCACCACCCTTCACCACCTCCAGAAAAAGAATCCTCCTATTGTTTGGGTGAGAGGAACTGTGAAAGTGGGGCTGGAAGAAGAAAGAATCAAGTTAAAAAGTCTGGTGAAAAGAGAGTGTGTGGCGTATGTTCCTGTGTGGAGTGTGTCTTCTACGGTGCAGCATGGAGGAACAGAGGCTGGTCAAACATTTCCACACAGGGGAATTGACACCAAACGAGAAAATCAAATCTTAAGAGCTTGTGGTTTAGGGTTATGGTGGTTTTCTAACCCTTGACTCCCTCAGATGCCAATAAGGCTTTGACACATTCTTAGTCTGTTGAATTTACATTAAACAAGTTCCTCAAAACTTCTGAATGTTTCTGTCGTGTGGAGAGACAGCCTGCAGGGAGAGCAGGTTCTCACAATACTTCCCCAGACGTTATGATATTTTATATTTTATGATATTACTTGAGAGTTGAATATCAATCCTGTCTGTCTTCCTCTTCCTTCACTCAGTCATCCCTCTCTCTTTCACTCAGTCATCCCTCTCTCCTTCACTCAGTCATCCCTCTCCCCTTCACTCAGTCATCCCTCTCTTCTTCACTCAGTCATCCCTCTCTCCTTCACTCAGTCATCCCTCTCTCCTTCAATCAGTCATCCCTCTTTCTTTCACTCAGTCATCCCTCTCCTTCACTCAGTCATCCCTCTCTCCTTCACTCAGTCATCCCTCTCTCCTTCACTCAGTCATCCCTCTCCTTCACTCAGTCATCCCTCTCTTCACTCAGTCATCCCTCTCTTCTTCACTCAGTCATCCCTCTCCTTCACTCAGTCATCCCTCTCCTTCACTCAGTCATCCCTCTCTTCACTCAGTCATCCCTCTCTCCTTCACTCAGTCAAACCCCTCTCTCCTTCACTCAGTCATCCCTCTCTCTTTCACTCAGTCATCCCTCTCTCCTTCACTCAGTCATCCCTCTCTTTCACTCAGTCATCCCTCTCTCCTTCACTCAGTCATCCCTCTCTCCTTCACTCAGTCATCCCTCTCTCTTTCACTCAGTCATCCCTCTCTCCTTCACTCAGTCATCCCTCTCTTCACTCAGTCAAACCCCTCTCTCTTTCACTCAGTCATCCCTCTCTCCTTCACTCAGTCATCCCTCTCTTTCACTCAGTCATCCCTCTCTCCTTCACTCAGTCATCCCTCTCTCTTTCACTCAGTCATCCCTCTCTCCTTCACTCAGTCATCCCTCTCTTCACTCAGTCAAACCCCTCTCTCTTTCACTCAGTCATCCCTCTCCTTCACTCAGTCATCCCTCTCTCTTTCACTCAGTCATCCCTCTCTCTTTCACTCAGTCATCCCTCTCCTTCACTCAGTCATCCCTCTCTCTTTCACTCAGTCATCCCTCTCTCCTTCACTCAGTCATCCCTCTCTTTCACTCAGTCATCCCTCTCTCCTTCACTCAGTCATCCCTCTCTCCTTCACTCAGTCATCCCTCTCCTTCACTCAGTCATCCCTCTCCTTCACTCAGTCATCCCTCTCTCCTTCACTCAGTCATCCCTCTCTTCACTCTCATCCCTCTCTTCTTCACTCAGTCATCCCTCTCTCCTTCACTCAGTCATCCCTCTCTCCTTCACTCAGTCATCCCTCTCTTTCACTCAGTCATCCCTCTCTCCTTCACTCAGTCATCCCTCTCCCCTTCACTCAGTCATCCCTCTCTTCTTCACTCAGTCATCCCTCTCTCCTTCACTCAGTCATCCCTCTCCTTCACTCAGTCATCCCTCTCTCCTTCAATCAGTCATCCCTCTTTCTTTCACTCAGTCATCCCTCTCCTTCACTCAGTCATCCCTCTCTCCTTCACTCAGCCATCCCTCTCTTTCTCTCAGTCATCCCTCTCTCCTTCACTCAGTCATCCCTCTCTCCTTCACTCAGCATCAGTGAGACTCTCCTTCCTCTCTCCCTGCCGGTGTGAAAGTCTGATATCGCAGTCATGATGGTGTGAAAATAGTCCCAGATGTTCTTAAGCATGCTTCATGCATGCATGTGCAGTGAGATCACAGTCCATCCTTGCCCAGAGAGAGACAGCCACAGCACATAAAGCCAGTATAATGAGCGCTTAATGTTGGGTCTCTCTGGACGGAGGAGAAAAGGAATATTCAACGTAGTGGGTTTGTAAAGCGCTGGAGGATACGCCCCTTCTCTCTCCTCATCCCTCCCTCCCTCCCCCTTTCCTTCCCTCCCATGCCTGAATCCATTTGCCTAAATCAGTGTGGAAGGAGGCGGGCAGGCATAATGTACCAGCCAAGGTTTGTAAACCGTTTTGTTAACAATGCATTCTGAGAGAACAGAAAGGAGTGGAAGAGGGAGAGATACAGAGGGAGGGAGAGAGAGGGGCAGGGAAAGGGAGAGATAAAGAGGGAGGGAGAGAGTGGGGCAGGGAAAGGGAGAGATAAAGAGGGAGGGAGAGAGAGGGGCAGGGTCGAGGGAGAGATAAAGAGGGAGGGAGAGAGTGGGGCAGGGTCGAGGGAGAGATAAAGAGGGAGGGAGAGAGTGGGGCAGGGTCGAGGGAGAGATAAAGAGGGAGGGAGAGAGTGGGGCAGGGAAAGGGAGAGATAAAGAGGGAGGGAGAGAGAGGGGCAGGGTTGAGGGAGAGATAAAGAGGGAGGGAGAGAGAGGGGCAGGGAAAGGGAGAGATGGCAGAAGGGGGCTTAATGAAGAGCAGGTGGGTGGGTGTGGTGGGGCAGGACTGTTTAGGACAGGGCCTGGTGACTGGTCACACCCCGGTCCCATCTCCACCTCGCCCCCTCCACTCCCTCCCTCCTCCCTCTCCCCCTCCCCCTCACTCCTCCGTCTCCCGTCCCTCCGCCTACCCCCCTCCCCCCCTGCACTCTCTCCTCTTCTAAACTGTGCATCCTCCTCACACAGACCAGTTCTTACTTTAGTCACACCACCTGCCTCCACCATTCACACACACACACACACACTCACACACAGATACACTCACACACACTCACATACACACACACAGATACACACAACCTGACTCCCTCACAAATACACCATGGACTATGGTGATCAATAACGTAGCAATTACATTTACATTTATTCATTTAGCAGACGCTTTTATCCAAAGCGACTTCCAAGAGAGAGCTTTACAAAGTGCATAGGTCACTGATCATAACAACAAGATAGCCACAAAACATTGCGAGTAGCCAAAACATGAAGCACACATTGTGAACAACCAAAGTAAGTGCCAAAGGGAAGAACCATAAGAGCATGTAGTTAAACAAGTTACAATTAATTAACATGAACTGCTATAAGTGCAAGTGTACCTGTGGAAAAAACAAGCAACAATAATAAAAACAATATATCACAGCGAGTACAAAAAATTAAAATCAGTTACCACTAACCACAAGAGCAACAAGTCTCTGAGCAAGAGTCATTGTGATCCTTGAGGAAACTAACATCAGGTCAAGCGAACCATTCCTAAGTACCGTTGTACTCCCGGAACAAGTGCGTCTTGAGCCTTTTCTTGAAGGTGGAGAGACAGTCAGTGTCTCTGATGGAGGTGGGGAGTTGATTCCACCACTGGGGGGCCAGACAGGAGAAGAGCTTGTGTTGGGACCGGGCGGTCTTGAGCGGTGGGACCACCAGGCGGTTGTCTGAAGAAGACCGTAGGTGACGGGTGGGGGTGTAAGGCTGCAGGAGAGACTTGATGTAGACGGGTGCAGTCCCGTTCACTGCTCAATGGCCAATTATAAGTGATCAGGTCCTATTTTTCAGTCACTGGGTAAGTGCGGGGCAAGGTCCTGGCTCAGGTCAGTGGTCAGTTGTTCATCTCTACCTCAGTGTGAGGATGGACTGTACAGTAGAGAGACAGTCCTCCACCCTGCAGAGTGTTTACAGCAGGATGGTTCAGTGTTTACATGACATGGACCTATAGAAACACTCCTGCTGTTAAATTAACACTTTGCTGTGAAACACATCTTACCTCCTTGTGTGTGACCCCCAACAACACCCACCCCCCCACCACCACCACCCCCCCCCCCCCCCCCCCCACCACCACCCCCCCACCACCACCATCACCACCACCACCACCCCCCCCACCACCCCCACCACTGGCCGGACAGCTATCCCCAGAAGGCCTCTCCGGATCGGGACTGATTTGCTGCATAAGCCCCCCTGTGATTACCCATTAGGCCGGGTCTCTGGTGGCTGGAGTGTGTGGCAGGGTAGCATGTGCACCCTGTCCCTGCCTGGGCGGCTGCTATTGAAGCATCCCTCCCCTGTGCTGCCGATAATTGGCTGTGAGGGCTGTTAGACGGGCCTCCGACTGCAGGGAACTGAAGGTGACATCTGATCAGACGTCCACTTAGACTCAAAGAGGGCTTGATCTGTGAGCTGTGGTGACAGGGTCTCCTTGGAGACGACACCTTCAGACACGGCTGACTGGCAGGTCTTTACACACACTGAGCACCTCCTCATGTGACAGAAGACACGGAGTGTGTTACACACACTGAGCACCTCCTCTCATGTGACACGGAGTGTGTTACACGCTGCAGCTCGGTGGTTAGAGCATTTGATGGCAGATGAAGAGGTTGTAGGGACAAATCCGTCCATGTATGCTGTTTTGGATGAAAGCGTCTGCTAAATGATCGATTTTTATTATTAGCATAAGAGGGAAATATGCTCTTGTTATCAATTTATTCAAACTTCAGGGTAGAGGGATTTGTCCATTAAAAACCAACATATTACCATCGCTTTTTAATTACTTTTGAGTAACACCTGGAGGACTAACACCTGGAGGAGGGACTCTCCTGACTGCTCCTCACCAGCTTTCTCTGAGTTGTTCCTTGTCTTCCTGGTCTTCTCTGAGTTGTTCCTGGTCTTCTCTGAGTTGTTCCTGGTCTTCTCTGAGTTGTTCCTGGTCTTCTCTGAGGGTTCAGGCTCGTCACAGGGGCTGGTCTGACGCCCTCTCTGAAAGTGCTTGTAAAAAGAGCTGTCCAAATAATGATGTTATGTTATGATTCGATTTGAAAAACGCAAAGACAACCACACATATTTAACACACACACACACAAACAGCACGCCACACACACAATCTTCCATCTAAAATGAAGCACATCTCTTAATTTTTTTTCATGTGCTCTAGGAGCCTGGACTATGGGGGTCTGGGCCCCCCCTGCTGGCCCCCCTGCTGGCCCCCAGATCAGACAGACTGAGTGTGGTCCAGAGACATCTCCCCTCAATCACCACTTGAGACTGAGCCTCCCTCTTCCAGCAGCCAGGCCTTACAGCTCTCTGTGTTGACACACCCTGATTAGTTTGGTCAGCGTACAGAATCTCCCAGGAAGCCTGATCTCAGCGTCAATGCTCTTCTCTCTTCATCTCTTCATCCTCCATCCCTCCATCCCTGCTCTGTCACAAAGGCGGAGGGTGGTGCTGGAAGCGGGAAGGGAGACAGGATCAGAGCGCTCCGCTGCTGGGTAAACACACCCAGTTAATGGGCCTGGGCCCAGACCCCCCCCACACCCCCATTACCAGTAGAGGAATGTAGTCAGTCCAGTCATCATGGTGATGCTGAGCTTGCTTATCCTTTAGACACACATAGGGGTCTCACACACACACAGGCTGTACACACACACACACAGGCCGTACACACACACACACAGGCCGTACACACACACACACAGGCCGTACACACACACACACAGGCCGTACACACACACACACACAGGCCGTCACACACACACACACACAGGCCGTACACACACACACACAGGCCGTACACACACACACACACACAGGCCGTACACACACAGGCAGTCACACACACACACACACAGGATGTGCACACACACACACAGGCCGTCACACACACACACACACACACAGGCCGTACACACACACACACACACAGGCCGTACACACACACACACACACAGGCCG
>NC_090062.1:17855911-17888411 GCF_038355195.1 Osmerus mordax | reverse complement strand
CTGTTGCTGAATATACGTACATGAATGAGTGTCTGTCTGAATAAACACAACTGTGTCCAAACATACAGTACAGACATGGAAACAACACTGTACCCCACTGAAAAAGGAAAGAATCTTAAATACTTAATTTGCTTAAAGTAGATATAAAACATGATGCGAATAATGAATTGCACATTTAATCAGTCCAGTTCTCCACTGTCATTAAGACCAGCCTTTTAAAATGGCAGGGAATCATCTAGACGTTTTCTGACCTGACCAAGAAGAACAGTCTCTCTGTGATCCATAAGTCCTTTTAAGTAACCATTGACCTCAGCATGTCTGCCCCCAGCCGCGGGGCTCTGAAAGGAAATTGAACCACGTTTCTGACACGCACACTGCGACACAGGACTGGGCTTCCTCCACTGGCTTCCTGTCTGATCGATGGGGGAGATAATGACTCCACAGGTGAGACAGACAGGAGCCCAGCGGGGTCCCAGGGGGGGGCAGCCCCCCCGCAGCTAGCTCCAATTAGCACCCACGGCCTGGGAACAAAAGAGACGACATTTCGTTTCAGCGGAGTGCCAGTTAAAGGCCTCCTCTCTCCACCTTGTACTCTCTCTCCTCTCCTCTCTTTCTGTCTCTTTCTGCTGATGTCTCTCAACGATCATCCCCCTCTCTCTGCTCTGGGAGGACGCTCGGTCGATGCCCAGTGTTGTCAGAGGCGGGGAGGTTGAGATTGTGGAGCGTTGATGAATTCATTGTGTGTCAGTGACTGGCTGTGTGAGGGGGGTTTTAGTTAATGAAAACCACAGGAGATCTGGAGGAAAGTAACATGTTTTTTTGAAGCAGCTGATTGATTTACATGACACACACGTTACTGCAGCGTCCTACATTATGGGAGCACAGACATCTTAAAGTCGTCTGTATTCATACTGTTAATCAAAGCAGACATCAGGCACACACAGTTATGTGTTTTCTAAACACATGACATTCTCTGACAATGCTGAACCATGTCATTTTCACAGCTGTGGCAGAGATTTGAGAGTGCTCCCGTGGTCTGAGTTCAGACTGTGAGACTTTGACTTCACAGACAGGTGTTGGACAGGTACTTGGACTGGTCTGGTAGCCGAGATGTGGTTACTTTACACTGTGCCCGGTAGCTGAGATGTTACTTTACACTGTGCCTGGTAGCTGAGATGTTACTTTACACTGTGTCTGGTAGCCGAGATGTGGTTACTTTACACTGTGCCTGGTAGCTGAGATGTTACTTTACACTGTGTCTGGTAGCTGAGATGTTACTTTACACTGTGTCTGGTAGCTGAGATGTGGTTACTTTACACTGTGTCTGGTAGCTGAGATGTGATTACTTTACACTGTGTCTGGTAGCTGAGATGTGGTTACTTTACACTGTGTCTGGTAAGACACACTTTAAGTGGCTTTAGATAAAAACATCACAAAGTAAAAATAAAATGTGAATGAAATTAATCAAACGTAACCCGAGACTGTGTGATTCTGAAGGACAGCAGCATGTGAAAACACAGCCGCCAGCAGTTTGTCTTCAGAACACAACAGGTGAAGAATTCATGGAGAGCGAGCAGCAACGGTTTAAAGCTTGATTTGAAATTCAGAGATATTATAAAGTGGATTGGGAAATGATTCAGGGAATTTTGTTCTCATTATTGTATATAATTTAAATGATCTTGAAATGAACCAAATAAGAAAATATCTATATTTTTTTTACTTTAAAACCCTAAATACATTTAAATAACGTGTTAATACAAATACATTTCAAGTAATTTAAAGACTTTCAAGGCACACTTCTTTTCCAATAACTTTAAAGACTGAAAATAAATCTTGAAATGCTTTTTAAATGCCACAAAACTTGGAGCAACTTCACAAAATCTACAAATTCAGGCTAAGGTATACCCTAAGAATGAAAAGCGGTACTGCCCTCTGCTGTCGATTGGTCACAATCATGGTTTCTGTCCAATAGGCTCCAGCTGGGTGGAGGTCTGCTCCAGCTGCAGACCTCTCTCCTCAGGCCCCTCAGACCTCTCTCCTCAGGCCCCTCAGACCTCTCTCCTCAGGCCCCTCAGACCTCTCTCCTCAGGCCCCTCAGACCTCTCTCCTCAGACCCCTCAGACCTCTCTCCTCAGGGCTCTCAGACCAGATGCTGCTTGTCTACCCCACCCCCCTCCCCCGTGCAAGTCATGTGTTTCTGTAATGTACTATGTATGTGCTTATGTACTGAGGTGTTTTTACATTTACATTACATTTAGTCATTTAGCAGACGCTCTTATCCAGAGCGACTTACAGTAAGTACAGGGACAAACCCCCGAGGCAAGTAGGGTGAAGTGCCTTGCCCAAGGACACAACGTCAGTTGGCATGACCGGGAATCGAACTGGCAACCTTTGGATTACTAGCCCGATTCCCTCACCGCTCAGCCACCTGACTCCCCTTTTATGCCTGTTCCCACACTGTACTCCTCTGGGAGCATAGTCTGGGGGTTGCCTTTTTTCTCCCCTCCCCTCCCCTCTCCTCATGTTATGCTGAAACTTTCTAGATGGCGCCGATAATGGCTGCCTCGGTAGGCACCTTCCTGCCAAAGTAAATTCCTTGTCTGTGCAAATTTTCATGGCGAATAAAAACCCATTCTGATTCTGATTCTGATTTAAATATACTTTACTCGATTCTAGGATTAAAACATTGTGTTATTAGACTAACATATATATATTAAAAAAAACTGTATTAAATGATATGTTATACTTTGAACGGACAGCACTTGCAAATTCAGATCAAGCTTACCACTCATGTTCAAATCCAATTGGTTTACGGGGCTTAAGTAGAGAGGTTATACCTGAACCCCATTGGCTCACGGGACTAGGGGTCTCAGGAGGAAGGTCATTCTCAATCCCCATTGGTCACTACCCTGTATGGGTAACTCCAGGTCAGTAGGGGGCAATAATGCACCTTTCAGATTTTCCAATACGCCCAGAAGAAGAGCTGTTCCATGGTTACCTGACGGATGCTTTTCGTTTCGAATATGAATCTGTCGGAAAGCTACAGGAAGTTTGGCAAAGTGTTTGGCGTCCTTGCAGTTGTGATCGTCGTAATTGCAGCAGTTTTACATCACCTGGAAAGTTCCGAAACGACTGTGTACAGCAGGTAAAATTAGAGAAAACGGAACGATGCTAACGTTAGATAGCCAGCTTGCTAGTAACGCTATCTTAACCAATGTAACTTTACGCTAGCTAGCTGTAACTGCTAACGTTAGTTAGCTAACTAATTAGCACGTTTGCGTTCATTGCGTTGACGCCCAACGTGCGTAGGACCAGGAAGCAACAGTCACAGTAGTAGACTAGCTGTAGCTAGGTATGAGGTAGACCTGCTGGCTGTTTGTGTCCTCTCTGCCCGACTTTCTCACCATGGTCCTAGCTAGCAAACAGTGACATCTTAGCTCTGTAACATCTAGCGTTCACATTTACATTTACATTTAGTCATTTAGCAGACGCTCTTATCCAGAGCGACTTACAGTAAGTACAGGGACATTCCCCCGAGGCAAGTAGGGTGAAGTGCCTTGCCCAAGGACACAACGTCAGTTGGCATGACCGGGAATCGAACTGGCAACCTTCGGATTACTAGTCCGACTCCCTCACCGCTCAGCCACCTGACTCCCCAGGCGTTGGGGAGTCAGGTTGGGGAGTCAGGCAGGCGTACATACCCCAGGCGTTAGATATAGATTATAGCCAGCCTAGTATTGGTTATATGACTATATTATCTAGTCCTTGGGTATGTAATGTTTCTCGCTAACTTAGTCGGATCAAAATCAACGAACCATTTAGGAAAATTATTATCGTGTTGTTACACAGGATGTCGGTAGATATGTCCGCTCTGGAGGCCAGCTTTAGACAGAAGAATCAAAGCTGTTTTATTCTCGGCGCCTCCGGAGAAACGGGTAAGATTTTACTGCAAGAACTTGTCCAGCGAAATATCTTCTCCAAGATCACTCTTATTGGTAGACGCCAGCTCATCTTGGAGGACAAAATCTACGAAAGCCTGGTGAGTAACAGGTGAACATCTAAACCTGGTGAGTAACACAGGTGATCATCTTAATTTATCTAGCAGACGCTGTAGTCCAAAGCAACGATCTGAACTTGTGACCTTTTGATCTGCAGTCAAACGCCCTATTCACTGAGGTATACCCATCCCCATGCTCTACCACTGAGCTATACCCATACCTGTACCGTTACTATACAGGCAGTTACAGTTTATGGTAGGGAAGGGTTTCCTTCACAGGGAGTGGTGCAGGTGTGTTATGAGTGTCCGCCTCTCTCCAAGGTACAGGAAGTGGTGGACTTTGAGAAGCTGGAGGACTATGCAGCAGCCTTCCAGGGTCACGATGTTGGTTTCTGCTGTCTGGGAACCACCAAGGCCAAAGCTGGGACGGTGAGTTGAGCTGAGAGGACCTTTTTTGTTGCACTGTCTCTGGTAAAACATACAGACATCAGCCATTGAAACAGTTAGAGCTGTGCTCATCTGCTCCTTGATCATCTGTGGTCACATAACAGTAAGATGATCGCTGTTCTATGGGCGTTGCTTGTAAAAAGAGGGTTAAATAAAGTGTTATTTAAGTCCCATGGGGGTGTGGTTTCAGGAGGGGTTCATACGAGTCGATCATGACTACGTTCTGAAGGCTGCTGAGCTGGCGAAGGCCGGAGGCTGCTCTGACTTCCACCTGGAGTCCTCCAAAGGAGCCGACAAGACCAGCGGCCTCCTCTACCTCCGAGTCAAGGTACTAGTGTTGCCTTTTACCTGCTTACAACACACACAGGCAGACAGACAGAGGCACACAGACACAGACATCATGGGTTACAGTGATTACAGATGTAGAGATGCCTGTTATGAAGTGATGTGAGGGTTGTTGAAGCAGGCGTCTTGTCCCCAGGGTGAGGTGGAGGCGGATGTGGAGCGGCTGGGCTTCCAGAGGTTGTCCGTCTACAGACCTGCGTGAGGCACCATCTCACATGCTGCTTACTTTCTCATCATCTCACGGCTTACAGGCAAACCTGCTGGCCTTGACAAAACACACCACACCCATCCTTCTAGATTCAGATACCTGAAAACCTTTGTTAAACCATAGCTCTATAGTGTCTCCAGACCTGTGTTATCAGCCACAGCTCTGTAGTGAAGAGATCTGTAGGTCTGACCCAGCCCTGCTCCTCTCCAGGGTGTTGCTGGTGGACCGCCAGGAGAGCCGCCCTGCTGAGTGGTTGGCCAGGAAGTTCCTGGGCCCCATGTCCTCTGTGTTCCCAACGGCAATGTCCATCCCCATCCAGGTGGTGGCCAGGGCCATGCTGGCCAACGCCCTCCTGCAACCCCAGCAGGCCCTGGAGATCCTGGAGAACAAGGCCATCTACGAGCTGGGCAACAGCCCCAAGAAGTGAGGGGGCGGAACCAGCAGAGGGACTTTTTACCAATCACAAAAAGTGCCATTATTCTGTTAACAGGTTCTGTAAAATTTAGTCAATTGTTAATTTTGCTGCTTGCTGAACACTCGATTATTGGCTTTGTGTGAATTTTTATTTTTTTTATATAAATCTTTTTCTGTCCTCTCTGCAACTCTGTTTCTCTAAAATGTTTACTGCAAACGTGTTTTAATGGTTGAAAAGGGAAACACTACAGCATCTTTATCCTCTGTGTGTGCTGTCATAATGCCTTAAAGCCAACAGACATTCACCTATTTGTTGTTTTGTTCTTAAATGTTGAATAATGTCAACAACATCTTGATTACATTGTGTAAAATCCATATTCATCTGTACTGCTGCGTTGATATATAATTCTAATATGTTAATAAATGGTAAGTAATAAAAGTTATTTAAAAGGGTTTTAATCATTCTTTAATCAAGATCCTTCACGTACTTGCCCCAACGGTCGAGCTTTAAACACGTTTCTATATTTTGTGGATATAAGATTTTGGTTATGTATTAATGTATTGTCAGTCATGGCCGTGTCTCACATACGGTAATGTTGACCTGGCCTTAATATATATCTATGGACCTGGCGACCTCAAGTGGCGGAGCAGCGGAAGTGCATTTTGAAGATAGGAAGTTGTGCCGGAAGTAGCGTGGTCGCAACCAAGGAGACGCAGTCATGGCAGAATACTCAGGTACACGTGGATGTGGAGCTTATCTTAATAATGATTAAATTAAAACGGAGAATACGCCTCATTATGGGGTGATGTCTAATGGTGAACTTTGTTTACAAGCCATATAGCTTTTACAATTATTTTGTTAGCTAGAAAAGCTAGCTAAAGATGAACCGTAGCTAGCTCTCTAGCTGGGTTACTAACTTGTCACTGTTTTAAAACACTGACAGATCTCACCGGAGCTGGCGATGACTCGACTCCTGAACTATCGGGCAGTGAAGACGACGAACAGTGGCAGTGGATGGAAGATAACTCCGAAAATAGTCAGCAAGTTACTTGCTTGTTCTGTGACAGGTAGCTAGCTGTTCATTAACTAGCTTACACGTTTACTTTGCACACTTAATTCTGGTTCTGACGAGTGTGTGGTCGCTGATGTTTTGACTGGGTGTGTTTTTTTAGGTCTCTAAGTTCTGTAGCAGACACGCTACAACACTGCGTAGCAGAGCATCAGGTCGACATCGTAGACGTGGTGAAGACACACAGTAAGAGTTGATGTGTTTATGCAGGCTAGTTTACAGAGTACAGGTCTGAAGTTTTGGCCTCGCTGTCGTGACTGGCAACTTCCTACATCACTTCTGTGTGTTTAGGTCTAGACGACTATGGCTACATAAAGATGATCAACTTCATACGCACAACGGTAGGTACATCTTATCCTTCAAAGCACCATTGATTGACAAAGCTGAAACGACCTCTTTACAGACTCGCCACAAAGTTGATTTTATAGTTGACTCCCACTCATGACCTTGTTCCACAAAATATTTCAAGATGACAGAGTTTGTGTCACTGTGTATTAGTTCACTGTGCTGTTAGAACCAAACTAAGCACTTGTGATCCTTGGTTATCTGCAGTACATATTCTCTAATCTGGGTATGTGGTTTGGATGAAAGCATCAGCTAAATGAATGAGATGTTCTTCCAGAGGTGCGCTGGGAAGAGCCTGAGAGAGATCCAGCCAGGTGCTGTTCCCTGGGAGAGTGAGCACTTCCTGAGACCAGCTCTGGAAGATGACCTCTTACTGCAGATTGGTAGGTTCCCTCTCTCTTTCTGTCTCTCTCTGTCTCTCTCTGTGTCTCTCTCTGTCTCTCTCTCTGTCTCTCTCTCTGTCTCTCTCTGTCTCTCTCTGTCTCTACGTAACACCAATAATGTTTGTCACTAATTTTTTAGCTCTCTCCCCCTCTCTTTTCCCACATCACTCACCTCTTCCTCCTCCCTCCCCTCTCTCCCTCCTGGCAGACCTGGAGGAGGTGTGTGGCAGGCTGGCCCCCAGGGTGGGGGCCCAGGCGGGGCCCTCGTCCGGGGGCCAGGCCACTGAGGAGAGGCTCCAGCTGGCCGTGGGGGCCCAGGCGGGGCCCTCGTCCGGGGGCCAGGCCACTGAGGAGAGGCTCCAGCTGGCCGAGGAGGCCCTGGCCAGAGCCATGGAGGACCTGCACAGAGTCAAGTCAGTTACATTCAACCTCACTGTATCCATTCAGCAGGTGCTTTCATCCAAAGCCATATACAAATAGTGCATGTAGACAGTAGAACAGAAAATCAAGGATCAGAAGGTTAAACTGAATTTTGGTGGTCAGTGAGATATTGTCCGTTTGTGTCAAACCTGCACCAGTCTCTCCTGACCAGCAGGGGGAGGTGGTGGGCTCAGGAACTCAGACATCTCTCTGAGTGGGTAAAAAGTTTAGAGGAAGGAGACAACCAGGGGAAAATTCCACTGCAGCATAAAGGAGGAAGGGAGGGGAGTGTGTGGGGAGAGAGGGAGATGTGGTAGAGACGTGGATGCTGCTCTCTCTCTATCTCTCTCTCTCTCTCTCTCTCTCTCTCTCTCTCTCTCTCTCTCTGCCCCTCTCTCTCTCTGCCCCTCTCTCTCTCTGCCTCTCTCTCTCTCTGCCTCTCTCTCTCTCTGCCTCTCTCTGCGCTGTGCCGTAGCCTGAAGGTTGTGTTAGTGTTTCTGTGCAGCTGTGAAGCTACAGTATGCTACAGCTACAGAGCATCTGCACTGCACTCCATACAGATATCTGTAACCCAGGTTTATCCAGGGGTAAGTATCGCTCAGCGGTAGAGCATTTAACCGCAGACAACGAGGTCTTTGGTTCAAATCCCCCCCGTTCCTTGCTTTGGATAAAAGCGTGTGCTGAATGAATACATACAGTTTGGATCTTAGTTGATCAGTACTGTGAAACCGTAGTGTGCTTAACCTGCTTGGGATGTGGGGAGAGTGGGGAGGTGGTTCTGTGACGGTGTGGGGTGTGTCTGCAGGCTCCTGGCCCAGGGACTGGTGATGAATGTGGCCTCCAGCGGGAGCCCAGGGGCCCTAGGGACCGTGGCTGAACTCAGAGAGGATGAAGATGAGGCGTACTTCAGCTCCTATGGCCACTATAGCATCCACGAAGAGATGCTGAAGGTACACACACACAAACCCCACAGAGAAAGTTTATTGCCTCCATTCCATATATCTAAGGCTTGTGTGTGGAGCGAGCAGCTCTTCTGCAGAGTGCAGATCTGCAGCAGAGAAGACAAGTGGCTCCTCACACGTACACCAACCACCACATGACGTCTCAAGGTGACCAATCAGAAGGCCCTCATACGAGACCGCCGCACAGACCACATCTGAGAGGAGGAAGTAGTTAGTCACTGTGCTAAAGCGTGCATGCTGGGGGGAGGAGGCGGAGGGGGTCAGCTCTCTCTCCTCCCCTCCTGCTCTACTTACCGCAGTGCTTCCGCCATTGTCTCAGCGCCCCGGCTGATTGGTGCTGGGCACCCCGGCTGATTGGTGCTGGGCACCCCGGCTGATTGGTGCTGGGCACCCCGGCTGATTGGTTGGTGCTGGGTGCGGGAAAAGTCTGCGTCACGCGTCAGCGTCCGAGGAGGGCAGAGACACGTCAGGCTGCGGTGAAACGTCTTTACGAGCTGCCGTAAAGAGAACACCTGCTGGTTCTCACTGGGGGAGGGGGGGCTGGGGAAGGAGGGGCTGCGGGGATGAGGGGAGGGGAGGAGAAGCTGGGGGGAGGAGGGGAGGCTGGGGGGAGGAGGGGAGGGGAGTCTGGGGGGAGGAGGGGAGGGGAGGAGGCTGGGGGGATGCTCAGACTGTAATAGAAGTAATAAAGGCCTCAAGGCCTGTGTATCAAGCCGGTAGATGTGAGGAATAATGGGATGGGTAAAGTTTAGTGGTTAGAGCGTTGAACTGCAGATCAAGAGGTTAAAGGTTCAGAAGCCCCTTAACATCGCTCTAAGCATGTGCTGGTGTGTGTCCAGTCTGACCCTGTGTTGTTCTGTGCATCTGACAATAAAATCTTGAACTTGAAGGAGCACATCAATATTGTTATTATTATAGTTTAAGTTTCCTGAAACATGTTCTGTCAGAATGTCCGGTGGCCGACTTCGTACACCACTTTCGGCTTTACCTGTCCAATGAGAGTAGCGCCTTGTTTAAAGGCGGGATCTCATCAGATCAGGGGCTCTGGGAATTGGGCTGAGATTTGATTGACAGGTTAATTAGCCAGTCATGCCCCACCTCATATGGGCTGGTGTGAGTGACCAGGGTCAGTTCACAGTCTGAATGTTTCATTTGATTTCCCCTGTAATGGAATTCTGAGCCGGCCCGCGTAGCAGATGATGAAAGACACGCAATGGAGGAAGGAATTGTTTGTGTAAAAAAACAAAACAGGGATGAGACAGACGCACAGGGACGCACAGGGTGCACAGGGACGCACAGGGACGCACAGGGACGCACAGGGACGCACAGGGTGCACAGGGACGCACAGGGTGCACAGGGACAGACAGACAGAGACAGTACTAAGGATTGGTCTGTGTTTCCAGGATAAGGTGAGGACGGAGAGCTACAGGGATTTCATGCTGCTCAACCCAGACGTGTTCAGAGACAAGGTGAGTTGTGGAGTGGGGGGGCAGTGAGCAGTAGTGTGTGTTGGGGGAGGGGAAGGTGACGGATGACGGTAGCTAATGTGGAGCTGAGGTCGGATTTTAAACACTCAGGAGTTTATTACGTGCCGTAGCATCTCGGCTGCGGACTGGGCAGGACTGATAAGATGTGCTCCCTCCCCACTCCCTCCCCCCGGCCATAACCCCCCTCCCTCCCCTGCCGTCAGTAGGAGCAGAGGGCAGGCTACATTCATCCATTATGGACTGCTTCTGGGGGAGGGAGGGATGGGGGAGAGAGGGAGGAGAGGGGAGGGAGGGGGGAGAGGGGGACAGAAGGAGGGGGAGAGGGGGTTAGGAGAGCCGTCCAGTGTGCGGAGGAAGTGAAATAGCTAACCGGCAGCAGATATCCCAGCAGATATGTTCCACAGGGTTTGGGAGATGAGGGGGGAGAGCCGTTATCAGCATCATTAGTGTCCCCGAGGGAGAGGGGGAGAAAGGGGGTGAGGGAAGTGATGGTAAAGGCAGGGGAGGAGGAGAGCAGGGAGGGGTGATGGAGCAGGAAGAGGAGGAGGGGGGGGAAGTGATGCGGAGAGCAATGCGACGGGCGGCGTGTTATCCCCATCATCGCACTGGCGTTGGATGAGGGCTGTGGTGACCTGTGGTGACCTTGTCATGGTGATAAACTCCCCTCTTCCTGGCCTCACTTCCCTGGCCTCACCTCCCCTTCAGCAGCTCTCGTACCCTGCTGCTGTAGTCCTGGAGGCTGCCCTGCTCCTCCCCTGGTCTCCCCCTCCTCCTCCCTTGGTCTCCTCCTCCCTGCTCCTACCCTGGTCTCCCCCTCCTCCTCCTCTGGTCTCCTCCTCCATGCTCCTCCCCTGGTCTCCTCCCCTGGTCTCCTCCTCCCTGCTCCTCCCCTGGTCTGCTCCTCCTCCCTGCTCCTCCCCTGGTCTCCTCCTCCCTGCTCCTCCCCTGGTCTGCTCCTCCTCCCTGCTCCTCCCCTGGTCTGCTCCTCCTCCCTGCTCCTCCCCTGGTCTGCTCCTCCTCCCTGCTCCTCCCCTGGTCTGCTCCTCCTCCCTGCTCCTCCCCTGG
Source organism: Osmerus mordax (assembly GCF_038355195.1). Classification (NCBI taxonomy): domain Eukaryota; kingdom Metazoa; phylum Chordata; class Actinopteri; order Osmeriformes; family Osmeridae; genus Osmerus; species Osmerus mordax. The sequence goes on along the minus strand of NC_090062.1, from coordinate 17,877,268 downwards.
TCTCCTCCTCCTCCCTGCTCCTCCCCTGGTCTCCTCCTCCTCCCTGCTCCTCCCCTGGTCTCCTCCTCCTCCCTGCTCCTCCCCTGGTCTCCTCCTCCTCCCTGCTCCTCCCCTGGTCTCCTCCTCCTCCCTGCTCCTCCCCTGGTCTCCTCCTCCCCTGGTCTCCTCCTCCCCTGGTCTCCTCCTCCCTGCTCCTCCCCTGGTCTCCTCCTCCCCTGGTCTCCCCCTCCTCCTCCCTGGTCTCCTCCACCCTGCTATTCTCCTGGTCTTCTCTACCGCCTACCTGCTCCTCCCCTGGTGTCCCCTCCTCTCCTCTCCCTCTCCTCCGCTTTTCCCCTGTATGGTGACAGGCCTGCTGTTCCCCTGTATGGTGACAGGCGGCCTGCTGTTCCCCTGTATGGTGACAGGCAGATGCTGTTCCCCTGCTGTCCTCTAGGTGGTGCTGGATCTGGGCTGTGGCACTGGCATTCTCTCCATGTTCGCCGCCAGAGCTGGGGCTAAGAAGGTCATTGGAGTCGACCAATCAGAGATCATCTACCAGGCCATGGACATAGTCAGGTGAGACACGTAGACATGGTTACCCCGGAAAACAGGCAGAAAGTATGTGTGTGTAAGAGTTCAGATAAGGCTTTACGAGGAGTGTGTGTGTGTGTGTGTGTCTCAGTGTACATATGTCTGTCTCTTATCCTATATGGAGGGTTGTGAAGAGACCAGGGAGACAGTAGATGTTTACAAGCTGTTGGGCCACAGTGACACACACACACGTACGCATATCATCATCTCAATGCTCAGTCCACCTTCCCCTGCTGGGAGCTAGCTCAGTTTCACCGCAGGTCTGGTCCACCTTCCCCTGCTGGGAGCTAGCTCAGTTTCACCGCAGGTCTGGTCCAGTGCTGAGACAGGCCGGGAACCCGGAGCGCTTCTCCCGCAGACACACCTCCCTGTTATGACTTGCTGTTAGTGTTATGGTTATCATGAGCCTATAAGCAAAACACCAGGACCACCGGAACAAGGAACCAGTTCATTTTCCAGCCCACTGACTCTCTGTGGCTGTGGCCTGGCATGCAGACCTCCTCCCAGGTCCCAGCCCCCACCTCCACCCAGCCTCTACCACGACACCCAGCCTCTACCACGACACCCAGCCTCTACCACGACACCCAGCCTCCACCTCCACCCCAGCCTCAGCCCCAGTCCAGTGTGTGTGTGTATGTGTGTGTGTGTGTGTGTGTGTGTGTGTGTATGGCAGTTATCAGCATGCATCCGTCTCTCTCCCCTGATGTTAATATACGGATGGTAATTAAAACTGCTGATGCTGGTTAGTCAGAAGCATCTATCTGCTGTCTCCTCCCCCCTCGCAAGTTTAAATGAAAAACAGGACATTACTTATTTTACAGCCACTGCCTTCAAAAAGGATGGGTCTTTCTCCAAGGATTTCTAACGGCTGATAATGGCATCCATAAATTATTTGAAGTTTCCGAGTGATCCTTTATGGTGTTTTGAGTGCGATGATCAGAAAAACAGTCCTCTTCCTCTCATGACTGGAGAGGAGGAGGAGGAGAAAAGGAATGGAAGATGAGAGAGGTGGAGGAGAAGGAGAAGGAGGAGGAGAGCAGGAGATGGAGGAGGAGAGCAGGAGAGGAGGAGAGGGAGAAGAGCAGGGGGAGGAGAGCAGGGGGAGGAGAGCAGGAGGAGGAGGAGAGCAGGACACGGAGGAGCAGGAGAGCAGGGGGAGGAGAGCAGGGGGAGGAGAGCAGGGGGAGGAGAGCAGGGGGAGGAGAGCAGGGGGAGGAGAGCAGGGGGAGGAGAGCAGTACACGGAGGAGGAGAGCAGTACACGGAGGAGGAGGAGAGCAGTACACGGAGGAGGAGGAGAGGAGGAGCAGGATAGCAGGGGGAGGAGAGCAGGGGGAGGAGAGCAGGAGGAGGAGGAGGAGAGCAGGGGGAGGAGAGCAGGGGGAGGAGACCAGGAGGAGGACAGCAGGGGGAGGAGAGCAGGAGGAGGAGGAGGAGGAGAGCAGGAGAGGGAGGAGGAGAAGAGCAGGGGGAGGGGAAGAGGAGAAGAGCAGGGGGAGGAGAGCAGGAGGAGGAGAGCAGGAGGAGGAGAGCAGGAGGAGGAGAGCAGGAGGAGGAGAGCAGGAGGAGGAGGAGAGCAGGGGGAGGAGAGCAGGGGGAGGAGAGCAGGAGGAGGAGAGCAGGAGGAGGAGAGCAGGACACGGAGGAGCAGGAGAGGAGGAGAGCAGGGGGAGGAGAGCAGGGGGAGGAGAGGGAGAGGAGGAGGAGGAGAGCAGGGGGAGGAGAGGGAGAGGAGGAGGAGGAGAGCAGGGGGAGGAGAGGAAGAGGAGGAGAGCAGGGGTAGGAGAGCAGGAGGAGGAGGAGGAGGAGGAGAGCAGGGGGAGGAGGAGGAGTAGGAGAGCAGGGGGAGGAGAGCAAGAGGAGGAGGAGGAGGAGAGCAGGGGGAGAAGAGCAGGAGAGGGGGAGGAGGAGAGGGAGTGGAGGAGGAAGGCTGTTGTGTGAACGGTCTCACATTGATTCAGGAAGATCAGACCCAGGAACATCAGACAGCTGAGGAGCTGAGCAGTAACTCACACAGCGTCAGCTGAGCGCCACGGCTTCCCTCCCCTCCTCCCCCCCTCCCCAGAGCCCTGACATTGTCCTCTAAATTACCCCAATAATGAGATTAGTGTTTCCCTCTCGTGAAAGAGTGGGGTGGGGGGGGTGCAGAGAGAGACTGGGAGGAGGTGATAGTGAGCAAGAGGAGGTGGCGAGGGAGATAAGGATCAACGCTAGAGAAATGCACTCTGGTCGTGAGTAATTGTTCTGTCCCTGGTAACATTAGCTGTCATGATAATGGAATATTCACAGAGATTGATACCAGGGCTGCAGACAGTAAGGATCATTTAAACCAGGCTGCTCTCCTTCTCACCCCGGACAGAACAACTGCAAACAAACACACAGGCTTCCCTGTCACACACCACACGCACACACACGCACACACACACACACACCACACCACACCACACCACACCACACACACACACCACACACCACACTGGGATGGACATTCACTCTGCTGGACTGTAAATTGAATTACCTATTTAATCACCATATGCAGTATGTACATGGATATTAATGTGTGTAAATATATGTGTACATATACTGTACGTGTGTAGGTGTAAATATTTACAGACACACACATACACTTTCTACGGCTTTTAAAATGAAAGCAGAGAACAGGGTTAGGGTTAGGGTTAGTGTTAGGGTTAGTGTTAGGGTTAGGGTTAGGGTTAGGGTTAGGGTTAGTGTTAGGGTTAGGGTTAGGGTTAGGGTTAGAACATGTTTGATCTAGGAATTCTTTCAGGGGGGCGGCGGTAGACCAAACGTTTGCCTCCCATTCATTTTCAATGCAAGTCACGTGACAGGCCCCGCCAGTTGGTTTGAACATATATTCTAGTTATATATATATATATATATATATATATATATATATATATATATATATATATAGTAGTGGTGGGCATAGATACATTTTTTTAATGTAGATTAATCTCACTGTAATCTTGGCGTTAATCTAGATTAAAATGGCTCATTTGAATTCTGCCGAAGGCATTCAGAATGTGTGCTACCCAAATAATGACTAAAAGTAAGTCTTTGAAACGGGTTTCTCAAGCCAGGTGGCGCATTAGACCAGGAGCTCATCTCCTGTTTCCAAAATGCATCACAAACTGCTTCTACTATGATAATTGGTGATGAAAATAAATTATGTTCATTAAGACTTGTGTTTGTTAGATTAGTTAGCTTGGCTGATAGAGCTGTGTTGACGGGCTTGCCTCGGTTGCACTCAAACATCGTAGTTTGACGACGACTCTTCCCCTGCTCTACATCAGTGCTTGGCCCGGCATCTTCCGCATTAGCTAAAGGATGCTTTGCGTTTAGGTGGTATTTGAGACTGGAAGAACTCCTACAATAAACTAATTCCGCATAGCACAAGGTGCAAACAACCTTAGTCTTGTCGAGGTTTCCATTGGGAAGCTTCTTAAAAATAAATTTTCCCTGATGCAAACCAGGCGGCTTCATAGCTGCATCCATGTTAGCACGTCACGTTTGATGTGATAATTTCATACACAAGGCATACACACAGGTTTGAAGACTCGTTGCTGTTTAGAGAGATGTGTCGGCTGTCTGTACATGGCTGTTTAGAGAGATGTGTTGGCAGCTGATGTGAGTGTTGTGCTCCAGGTCCAACCAGCTGGAGGACAGGGTGACCCTGGTGAAGGGCAGGGTGGAGGACGTGAGCCTGCCAGTGGAGAAGGTGGACATCATCATCTCTGAATGGATGGTTAGTGGCCCTTTCTACATATCTCTCTCTCTCTCTACATCCCCCTCTCTCTTTCTCCCTCTACATCACTCTCTCTACATCTCCCTCTCTCACCAGGGGAGGCAGTCTCCCCCCTCCTCCCCCATGTCTCCCCCCTCCCCCCTGTGTCTCCCCCCTCCTCCCCCATGTCTCCCCCCTCCCCCCTGTGTCTCCCCCCTCCTCCCCCATGTCTCCCCCCTCCCCCCTGTGTCTCTCCCCTCCTCCCCCCTCCTCCCCCATGTCTCCCCCCTCCCCCCTGTGTCTCCCCCCTCCTCCCCCATGTCTCCCCCCTCCTCCCCGTGTCTCCCCCCGTCCCCCCTGTGTCTCCCCCATGTCTCCCCCCTCCTCCCCCATGTCTCCCCCCTCCTCCCCCATGTCTCCCCCCTCCTCCCCCATGTCTCCCCCCTCCTCCCCCGTGTCTCCCCCCTCCCCCCTGTGTCTCCCCCATGTCTCCCCCCTCCTCCCCCGTGTCTCCCCCCTCCCCCCTGTGTCTCTCCCCCCTCCCCCATGTCTCCCCCCTACTCCCCCATGTCTCCCCCCTGTGTCTCCCCCCTCCTCCCCCATGTCTCCCCCCTCCCCTGTGTCTCCCCCCTCCTCCCCCATGTCTCCCCCCTCCCCTGTGTCTCCCCCCTCCTCCCCCATGTCTCCCCCCTCCCCCATTTCTCCCCCCTCCTCCCCCCTGTGTCTCCTCTTTCCTCCCCCATGTCTCCCCCCTCCTCCCCCATGTCTCCCCCCTCCTCCCCCATGTCTCCCCCCTCCTCCCCCGTGTCTCCCCCCTCCTCCCCCATGTCTCCCCCCTCCCCCCTGTGTCTCCCCTCTCCTCCCCCATTTCTCCCCCCTCCTCCCCCCTGTGTCTCCCCCCTCCTCCCCCATGTCTCCCCCCTCCCCCCTGTGTCTCCTCTCCTCCCCCATTTCTCCCCCCTCCTCCCCCATTTCTCCCCCCTCCTCCCCCATTTCTCCCCCCTCCTCCCCCATGTCTCCCCTCTCCTCCTTAATTCATGAGCAAGACCTGTCCCTCCCCGGACCCCTGGGGTCATGGCCAGGGTCAACGACTACAACGCCCTGTTACCGGGGAGATGAGATTCACCGTGGCAACGTGTCAGTGGAGCCGTGAGGGATGTGGGTCGTAATCTCCGACGACACCGGCTCACACAGCGCTCATACATCTGAGAATCCTCCCGTCACTTCTCATCACCACGGCGACGGCGGACATTTCTCAGGGCCCCGGGGGCCTCAGAGAGGCCTGTGGAGAAATGACAGTTGTCAAGACGGAAGACTTTCACCTCCTCGTAGATGGATGAAGTCTGTTAGATGTAACTGGGCGTCCCTCGCTGCAGCTCAGAGTGGAGAGGATCAGAGGACTTCAGGGCTGTACTGTATAGACAGCATGGAGTATTCTCAGTAATCACACTGAAGGTCTTGTAGTGGACGCTGGAGTCTTCTCACAGGGAACAGTGGAAATGAGGCGCTGTAGGGACACAATGCGTGTTGTGCATTTACACAAGCAGCTGTCAGCTTTGTGCTGCTGCCAGATGTTGGCAGGGTGGGGTTGGCAGTGCCAGGGTTAATTCTGTAGTTGTGCCAGGCTGTGAATGCAGTCATTCATCACTGCCCTGTGCCTTCCAGCACTGTCCTAGCGCGCACACACACACACACACACACACACACACAGACCAGCGGAGTGCAGTGCCAGCCGTGTGCCCTGGTCCGTCCACTAGGGGGTGGTGTATCTGGGTCACCCCCGCGCCCGCTGGAGGGCTGCTGTGACGCCCCCTAGAGATGGGATTAAAACAGCCTCTTCTGGAGCCAGGGTGTGCTGGGCCATCTGCAGCGCTGGACCCCAGCTGCAGCGTCACAGGGGGCCTGCAGCGTCACAGGGGGCCTGCAGCGCTGGACCCCAGCTGCAGCGTCACAAGGGGGCTGCAGCGTCACAGGGGGCCTGCAGCGTCACAGGGGGCCTGCAGCGTCACAGGGGGCCTGCAGCGCTGGACCCCAGCTGCAGCGTCACAGGGGGGCTGCAGCGCTGGACCCCAGCTGCAGCGTCACAAGGGGGCTGCAGCGTCACAGGGGGCCTGCAGCGTCACAAGGGGGCTGCAGCGTCACAGGGGCCTGCAGCGCTGGACCCCAGCTGCAGCGTCACAGGGGGGCTGCAGCGCTGGACCCCAGCTGCAGCGTCACAGGGGCCTGCAGCGCTGGACCCCCAGCTGCAGCGTCACAGGGGCCTGCAGCGCTGGACCCCAGCTGCAGCGTCACAGGGGGGCTGCCTGGCCCCCCTCCTTCCAGGCAAATCGTACAAATCCAGGCAAATTTGTACGATCTTTCCGTTATGTCGGTTGAAGAAAAAAATCCATGGCGAGGTCCATTTTTCTTTCTGTGTGATGTGATTGAAAATGTATTTCTGAAGGCTTCAGAGTGTATCAGGAGCAGGGCAGGTTGTAACAAATGATCATGGTTTAAAATGGGCTCATGGCCATGTAAGGCTGGAAATAACAGTCTCTTCCACTTACGAGAGAGTCCATTACAGGAACGGCACTGGGGGGAGTTTAATGTAGACTGGCAAAAGTAGTGATGGAATCCAGGCACAGACAACACATACACCCCAACCCTACACCCAACCCTACACCCCAACCCTACACCCCAACCCTACACCCAACCCTACACCCAACCCTACACCCCAACCCTACACCCAACCCTACAGACCAACCCTACACCCAACCCTACAGACCAACCCTACACCCAACCCTACAGACCAACCCTACACCCAACCCTACACCCAACCCTACAGCCAACCCTACACCCCAACCCTACAGCCAACCCTACACCCAACCCTACACCCCAACCCTACACCCAACCCTACACCCAACCCTACACCCAACCCTACACCCCAACCCTACACCCAACCCTACACCCAACCCTACACCCCAACCCTACACCCCAACCCTACACCCCAACCCTACAGCCAACCCTACACCCCAACCCTACAGCCAACCCTACACCCCAACCCTACACCCCAACCCTACACCCCAACCCTACAGACCAACCCTACACCCCAACCCTACACCCAACCCTACAGCCAACCCTACACCCCAACCCTACAGACCAACCCTACACCCAACCCTACAGACCAACCCTACACCCAACCCTACACCCCAACCCTACAGACCAACCCTACACCCAACCCTACAGACCAACCCTACACCCAACCCTACACCCCAACCCTACAGACCAACCCTACACCCAACCCTACAGACCAACCCTACACCCAACCCTACACCCCAACCCTACACCCCAACCCTACACCCAACCCTACAGCCAACCCTACACCCCAACCCTACACCCCAACCCTACACCCCAACCCTACACCCCAACCCTACACCCAACCCTACAGCCAACCCTACACCCCAACCCTACACCCCAACCCTACACCCCAACCCTACACCCCAACCCTACACCCAACCCTACAGCCAACCCTACACCCCAACCCTACACCCCCAACCCTACACCCAACCCTACAGCCAACCCTACATACACCCCAACCCTACAGCCCAACCCTACACCCCAACCCTACACCCCAACCCTACACCCCAACCCTACACCCAACCCTACACCCCAACCCTACACCCCAACCCTACACCCCAACCCTACACCCCAACCCTACACCCAACCCTACACCCCAACCCTACACCCCAACCCTACAGCCCAACCCTACACCCCAACCCTACAGCCCAACCCTACACCCCAACCCTACAGACCAACCCTACAGCCCAACCCTACAGCCCAACCCTACACCCCAACCCTACACCCCAACCCTACAGCCCCAACCCTACACCCCAACCCTACACCCAACCCTACACCCAACCCTACACCCCAACCCTACACCCCAACCCTACACCCCAACCCTACAGCCCAACCCCTACACCCCAACCCTACACCCAACCCTACACCCCAACCCTACACCCCAACCCTACACCCCAACCCTACACCCCAACCCTACACCCCAACCCTACAGACCAACCCTACACCCCCAACCCTACAACCCCAACCCTACACCCAAACCCTACACCCCAACCCTACAGACCAACCCTACACCCCAACCCTACACCCCAACCCTACAGACCAACCCTACACCCCAACCCTACAGCCCAACCCTACACCCCAACCCTACACCCCAACCCTACAGACCAACCCTACACCCCCAACCCTACACCCCAACCCTACAGACCAACCCCTACAGACCAACCCTACACCCCAACCCTACACCCCAACCCTACAGACCAACCCTACACCCCAACCCTACAGCCCAACCCTACACCCCCAACCCTACACCCCAACCCTACACCCAACCCTACAGCCCAACCCTACAGACCAACCCTACACCCCAACCCTACACCCCAACCCTACACCCCAACCCTACAGACCAACCCTACAGACCAACCCTACACCCCAACCCTACACCCCAACCCTACAGACCAACCCTACACCCCAACCCTACAGCCCAACCCTACACCCCAACCCTACACCCCAACCCTACACCCAACCCTACAGCCCAACCCTACAGACCAACCCTACACCCCAACCCCTACACCCCGACCCTACAGCCCAACCCTACAGCCCAACCCTACACCCCGACCCTACAGACCAACCCTACACCCCCAACCCTACACCCCAACCCTACACCCCAACCCTACAGCCCAACCCTACACCCCAACCCTACAGCCCAACCCTACAGCCCAACCCTACACCCCAACCCTACACCCCAACCCTACAGCCCAACCCTACAGCCCAACCCTACAGCCCAACCCTACACCCCAACCCTACAGCCCAACCCTACAGCCCAACCCTACAGCCCAACCCTACACCCCAACCCTACACCCCAACCCTACAGACCGACCCTACACCCCAACCCTACAACCCCAACCCTACAGACCGACCCTACACCCCAACCCTACACCCCAACCCTACAGCCCAACCCTACACCCAACCCTACACCCCAACCCTACAGCCCAACCCTACAGCCCAACCCTACACCCCAACCCTACACCCCAACCCTACAGCCCAACCCTACAGACCCAACCCTACACCCCAACCCTACACCCCAACCCTACACCCCAACCCTACAGCCCAACCCTACAGCCCAACCCTACACCCCAACCCTACACCCCAACCCTACAGACCGACCCTACACCCCAACCCTACAGCCCAACCCTACAGCCCAACCCTACACCCCAACCCTACAGCCCAACCCTACAGCCCAACCCTACAGCCCAACCCTACAGCCCAACCCTACACCCCAACCCTACACCCCAACCCTACAGCCCAACCCTACAGCCCAACCCTACACCCCAACCCTACAGCCCAACCCTACAGCCCAACCCTACACCCCAACCCTACACCCCAACCCTACAGCCCAACCCTTCAGCCCAACCCTTCAGCCCAACCCTTCAGCCCAACCCTTCAGCCCAACCCTACACCCAACCCTACACCCCAACCCTACAGCCCAACCCTACAGCCCAACCCTACAGCCCAACCCTACAGCCCAACCCTACAGCCCAACCCTACAGCCCAACCCTACACCCCAACCCTACACCCCAACCCTACAGCCCAACCCTACAGCCCAACACATCAGAGGAGGGGGAGGAGGAAGGGACATTTCTCAGTGACAGATGAGCGTGTCTGGCAGGGTGTTGTCTGAGAGACGGAGTCTACGATCTTCATGTCACTTCATAACTCACAACATTGATCCTTCTTCTCTGACCGGCCAGAACAACAAACAGGCTGTGATAGGACTCTCCTGGGGGTGGGGGGGGGGGGGGGGGGGGCGTAAATTACCCAGAGGCTAAATAAAAGATGTCAGCCACCAATCAATCACTGGAGACGGCTCAGGTCGATTGGGTCGTTGGTGGAGGGAGGACGGGAGGGAGGGAGGGAGGTGAAGGAGGAGAAAGTTTAAGGGCTCAGACCTGAAGGTTAAAGGAGACGCAGGAGGGCAGAGATCTTTCCACCTCTCCCTCCCTCACCCCTTCTTCCTTCATCTCTCCCTCCCTCCCACCTCTCCCTGTGCAGACATGTCTTTAGTGAGCTCGTAGAGGCAGGAAGTGTTCAGCTGTTCGGAAAAGTTAGTTTTTCCACATGTGTTGAACCTCTTGACAGTTTGTCTTGAAGTGGACAAAGTTAGACCATGCAAGTTGTGTGTGGTGACATGGGGTTTACGGTGGAGGATTGTGCAGCACACACACACACACTCACTCCCTCACTGTGTGTGGTTGAGTTGTGTAGTGGAGTTAATGACATCCAGTCAGCCCCAGTCTCATTATCAGAGATAGCAGTCTCACCTGCCCAGCGACATGACGACAGTCATCAGTCATGCTGTCCTGCTGCCTGTCTGCCTGACACACACACACACATACATACACTCTCACCAAACACACACACAGTCACAGTCACACAGTCTCACACAAACTTTCATATAATTACACACTCACACACAATTCTGGGTGCACGCGTGTACAAACACGCACACACGCGCGCTCTCACCAAACACACATACTCAGACACACACAAGCGCACGCACACACATAGACCCAAAGTGGCCTCAGGTGTTTGTCTCGTCCCCCGCGCTCCCCTAGCTGTGCTGTGTGGACTGTTTTCCTCCCCAGCTGTCCATGTAGTTCAGCACACAGATGCAGCCTTCCTCCTCTCTCTACAAGTCCTCTCTCCTCCATCTCTCTATCTCTCCTCCCATCAGCCTTTTAATGGAAGTCAGGCTTGCTCCAGGAAATATACCCTACACACATCCCATAATGCACAAGCTATTACACTGGGAGCGTGTGTGTGCATGTGTGTGAGGGTGTGTGGAGTGAGTGTGTGTGTGTGTGTGTGTGAGGTGTGTGTTAGGTGTGTGAAGGGACAGCTGCATTCTAAAGACTTGTTCTGTGCTCCTCTGCTTACGACCTGCAGCCCAGCATGGTGTGTACATTTACACCTCTCACACACTCCTGTCTCACACACACCCTCACACACCCTCACCCCCAGTGTTTCCTGCTGTGTGCTGGTGGTCTGGGGACAGAGAGAGATGATGTTCTGCAGTAATTGAGCAAGGTATGTGGTGAATACTGTGGAGAGCAGCCCTGCTGAGCCCCTCTATTCCAGCAGGACACACACACACCGTCCCTGAGACCACACCTTCTCTCCTTCTAGCAGGACCCACTCAATCCTCCCACTGAACAAACTCATTACAGATGTCTTGTGTTTTTAACTTAAACAATTAAAAAAACTGTTGTAAATCCCTACTGATTGATGTACGTTCGATTAGAGGAAAAGAGGGTTAGGGTAGATGGAAGCACATGTCCCAGGACAGGTGGCACTGCAGTACTCAGGACAGAAGGGGGTCTGCCTCTGGTAAAACTGCTGTTACAGTAGGTGCTGTAACAGCAGGTTCTGTAACAGTGCTGTAACAGCAGGTGCTGTAACAGTGCTGTAACAGCAGGCACTGTAACGGTAGGTGCTGTAACAGTGCTGTAACAGCAGGCACTGTAACGGTAGGTGCTGTAACAGTACTGTAACAGCAGGTACTGTAACAGTACTGTAAAAGCAGGTACTGTAACAGTGCTGTAACAGCAAGAGCTGTAACAGTGCTGTAACAGCAGGTACTGTAACAGCAGGTACTGTAACAGCTGGCATCTCAGAGTTCAGCTGTACAAGCTGCATATGTTGCTTCTGAAGTAGATACTCATTCACAGTCTCAAGCTTGTGTCTGTGTGTGTGAAAGGGTGTGTGTGTGCGTGTGTGTATGTGAGAGAGAGCGCGTGTGTGTGTGAGAGAGCTTGTATGTGTGTGTGTGTGTGTGTGTGAGAGAGAGCTTGTGTGTGAGAGAGTGTGTGTGTGTGTGTGTGTGTGGGAGAGAGCTTGTGTGTGTGTGTGCGTGTGTGTGTGTGCGTGTGTGTGTGTGAGAGAGCGTGTGTGTGTGTGGGAGAGCGTGTGTGTGTGTGGGAGAGCGTGTGTGTGTGTGGGAGAGCGTGTGTGTGTGGGAGAGCGTGTGTGTGTGTGTGAGAGCGTGTGTGTGTGTGTGTGTGGGAGAGCGTGTGTGTGGGAGAGCGTGTGTGTGTGTGTGAAAGAGTGTGTGTGTGGCCACATGGGACTGACTGTTTTATATGGTAATTGTGTTAATGTGTACGATCCTTTCATCACATCCTCATAATGGTTTCATTAGGCTTTCTAATGAAACAGCTCTCAGGCTGTGTGTGTGTGTGTGTGTGTGTGTGTGTGTGTGAGTGTGTGTGAGAGAGTGTGTGAGAGAGTGTGTGTGAGTGTGTGTGAGAGAGAGTGTGTGAGTGTGTCCCTTCATCAGCCCTCTCAGGCTGTCTGAGTGTACTGCTGCTCTAACAGTCCCCATGGACTCCTCTTCATCACCTGCGCCCAGATACACACACACACTCTTATACACAAACACTTATACACACACACATGTATACAGCTGGGGAGGGAGGGAGGGAGGGAGGAGTTGGATGGATTGTTGGTTGGGTGGTTGGATGGTCGGATCACAACCTGCCCCCCTTCCTTGTGTTTAGGTAACAAACAGGGAACATGGGAGGGGAGGGGCTACAAGGCATCGCAGGAGAGATAAAAGGAGGTGTAACTTGTTCTTCATTGGCCTCCCCTATAATTCTACCTCACCCACATCCCAGCCCTCTCCCTCTCACCCCCTATCCCTCGCTCGCCTCCCCCCTCTCCTCTCCTTCAAGTGAAGCACTGCCCCGCTCGCCTCCCTCCTATTCCCCCCCCCCCCCCTCTCCACTGTCCCGTGAAATTGGGCTCAAAGTTACGAGGCACGAGAACGCAGTGAGGGGGTTTAAATTCACCACCCCCCCACACACACACCCACACACACACACACAGTGAGGGGGTTTAAATACACCCCCCCACACACACACACACACCCACACACACACCCACACAGCGCAGGACTGACTAGGCCCATCCACAACCCGGTCCCTGGTCGGTAACCGTGACGACCCTGACTCAGCACCTGACTGGTGGAGGATATCTCTCTCTCCCCCTCTCTCTCTCCCTCTCCCTCCCTCTCTCTCTCTCCCTGTCTCTCCCTCTCTCATCTTCCACCTCCCCTCATCTCCCCCCCTTCCAAACACACACACTCTCACACACACACACACACACACACACACAGAGCCAGAAGCATCCTCCCAAATTGAATTCTTGTTCAACCATTCTTTCAGTGGTGGGAGTTTTTCACCTGTCTTCCTGAAGGGTTTATGTGCTGTTTGAAATGAGCACATTTTGATGTTATTTGTTTAGCCCCATCCTCCTCTTGTCCCCTGATCAGCAGGACACCAAAGTCTGGGATGCCATCCTGGCTGGCTCCCTCTGGCTATAGGGAGCTAGCTAGTACTCCTGGCTGGAGGGGGCTAGCTAGTACTCCTGGCTATAGGGAGCTAGCTAGTACTCCTGGCTGGAGGGGGCTAGCTAGTACTCCTGGCTGGAGGGAGCTAGCTAGTACTCCTGGCTGGATGGAGCTAGCTAGTACTCCTGGCTGGAGGGAGCTAGCTAGTACTCCTGGCTGGATGGAGCTAGCTAGTACTCCTGGCTGGAGGGAGCTAGCTAGTACTCCTGGCTGGAGGGAGCTAGCTAGTACTCCTGGCTGGATGGAGCTAGCTAGTACTCCTGGCTGGAGGGAGCTAGCTAGTACTCCTGGCTGGATGGAGCTAGCTAGTACTCCTGGCTGGATGGAGCTAGCTAGTACTCCTGGCTGGATGGAGCTAGCTAGTACTCCTGGCTGGAGGGAGCTAGCTAGTACTCCTGGCTGGATGGAGCTAGCTAGTACTCCTGGCTGGAGGGAGCTAGCTAGTACTCCTGGCTGGAGGAAGCTAGCTAGTACTCCTGGCTGGAGGGGAGCTAGCTAGTACTCCTGGCTGGATGGAGCTAGCTAGTACTCCTGGCTGGAGCGAGCTAGCTAGTACTCCTGGCTGGAGCGAGCTAGCTAGTACTCCTGGCTGGATGGAGCTAGCTAGTACTCCTGGCTGGAGGGAGCTAGCTAGTACTCCTGGCTGGAGGGAGCTAGCTAGTACTCCTGGCTGGATGGAGCTAGCTAGTACTCCTGCCTGGAGGGAGCTAGCTAGTACTCCTGGCTGGAGCGAGCTAGCTAGTACTCCTGGCTGGAGCGAGCTAGCTAGTACTCCTGGCTGGATGGAGCTAGCTAGTACTCCTGCCTGGAGGGGGCTAGCTAGTACTCCTGGCTGGAGGGAGCTAGCTAGTACTCCTGGCTGGAGGGAGCTAGCTAGTACTCCTGGCTGGAGGGAGCTAGCTAGTACTCCTGGCTGGAGGGAGCTAGCTAGTACTCCTGGCTGGAGGGAGCTAGCTAGTACTCCTGGCTGGAGGGAGCTCTGCCATATTGTTTAAACACACCCAGTTATCTCAACCACGCAAGACCAATCTTGGGGCTGTAATCAAAACAGGGAGGAGCTAGCAGAGCCTCCATGGACCATTATGAGCGGGTCTGCAAGGTGAAAAAAGTCGTTTGTCAGCAGTCGACGTCTCACAGGGTGAAACCAACAAGATGTGGACCAAAAGTCAATCTCAGGGATAATGGAATAATACCAGGCTAATACGGCATGTACTGGGGCGGAACACGGGGGCAGCCAGGGGTCAACCCTCGCCGCTATGCCTTGTGGGTAGCGGGCCGCATGCAGGCCATCAATTCCTATCCCCATGGTAACCAAGTGTGTAAACTGTAACACTGTACAGGAAATATAATTATATAATTCGGAAAGTACAGCTTCCGGTTTGGTAAAAAAAAAAAGGTCAAATAGATAAACGATAATTAGCCTGAGAGATGTGAGGTATTGTAATGTATGGTGGTTAAATAAATCTGTAATATGTAATCATTATTTAATATGTAAAAATAATTAGCTGTCATGTTCCAGTTCAAAATCTCCTTTTTCTTTCTCGTTCAAGATTTGCATACAGCATCGTCAGTTATAACAGGGTTGTGGTTCAGAACAGGGGAGTTCTAACAGGGTTGTGGTTCAGAACAGGGGAGTTCTAACAGGGTTGTGGTTCAGAACAGGGGAGTTCTCACAGGGTTGTGGTTCAGAGGCAAGGAATGGATCGTACTTTCTGACCACGTTGCAAAGAAGCTTCAGCTAGCAGGCGTGGTGAACAAAAAGAATCGTACTCCTGTTGTGTAGGTGGTTATGTTTATTTTGTGTAGCATTATGCACAATGCTAGTGTTGTGTTAATGTTCCTGTATGTTTCCTTTCTTCCAGGGCTACTTCCTGTTGTTTGAGTCGATGCTGGACTCGGTCCTGTATGCCAGAGATCGCTACCTGGCTGAGGGTGGCTCAGGTACGACGGTTAAACTACCCTGCTCTGCTAAGCTACCCTGCTCTGCTAAGCTACCCTGCTCTGCTAAGCTACCCTGCTCTGCTAAGCTACCCTGCTCTGCTAAGCTACCCTGCTAAGCTACCCTGCTCTGCTAAGCTACTTTGTACTGCTATGCTAGGCTAAGCTACACTACACTGCTATGCTTTCATTTATGAAAGTGTCTGTGTGTGTGTTTGCGTCTGTGTATATGGTTGGTTGGGTGTGTGTGTGTATATGTGTATACGTGAGTGTGTGTGTTCGCCCCCCCCAGGCCCCTATTGTACATGTGTGTGTGTGTGTGTGTGTTCAGGGTCAGCTCCTCTGTGAGGTTAAATGATTTGTGCCAAAAGGCTCCTGTCACAGTTCCAGCAGCCTGGGTTACTGTCCCTGAGGGGGGGGTGAGGGAAGAGGAGCGTGGGGGAGAGCGATGAGGCGCTGGTCTGAGGGATGAGGCACCGGGGCAGGTCTTAGGGTTAGGGTTAGGGGCTCCGTACATCTCCCTGTGAGCGCTGTCTGGGGAGTCAGGTGGCTGAGCGGTGAGGAAATCGGGCTAGTAATCCAAAGGTTGCCAGTTCGATTCCCGGTCAAGCCAACTGACGTTGTGTCCTTGGGCAAGGCACTTCACCCTACTTGCCTCTGGGGAATGTCCCTGTACTTACTGTAAGTCGCTCTGGATAAGAGCGTCTGCTAAATGACTAAATGTAAATGTAAATGTCTCCAGCCTCTAGGTCTGTCTGTCCCATAATGCTCTTGGCTTGTTTTAGTTTTGATGTGTGTGTGTGCGGGAGTGTCTGTGTGTGTGTGTCCAGGTGTGTGTGTCCACCCTCAGAGAGCATTCCAGCTGCTCAATCCACATGATCATCCCCCAAAACCCTCGAATCCCAAGCAAGGTGCAATCCTGGGAGAAGCTCCCTGCCCCCCTCCCTCCCTGCCTGCCTCCCTGCCCCCCTGCCTCCCTGCCTGCCTGCCTCCCTGCCCCCCTCCCTGCCTGCCTCCCTGCCCCCCTCCGTCCCTGCCCCCCTGCCTGCCTGCCTCCATCCCTGCCTCCCTCCCTCTCTGCCTGCCCCCCTCCCTGCCTCCCTGCCTGCCTCCCTGCCTGCCTCCCTGCCTGCCCCCCTCCCTGCCCCCCTCCCTGCCTCCCTCCGTCCCTGCCCCCCTCCCTCCCTGCCTCCCTGCCTGCCCCCCTCCCTGCCCCCCTCCCTGCCTCCCTCTCTGCCTGCCTGCCTCCCTCCCTCTCTGCCTGCCTCCCTGCCCCCCTCCCTGCCTCCCTCCCTCTCTGCCTGCCTGCCTCCCTGCCCCCCTCCGTCCCTGCCCCCCTCCCTGCCTGCCTCCGTCCCTGCCCCCCTCCCCTGCCTCCCTGCCTGCCTCCCTCCCTGCCCCCCTCCCTCTCTGCCTGCCTCCCTGCCTGCCTCCCTGCCCCCCTCCCTCTCTTCACGGCCGACCAGGAGTGGGCCATGAGGGAGAGGGGGATGACAAACGGGCTGTGGGCAGCGAGTCGAGAAGGACGCAGATGTCAAAGCCATGAATCTGGGGACGCCCGTGTACCTCCCTCCCTCCCTCTCTCTCTCTCTCTCTCTCTCTCTCTCTCCGTCTCTCTCTCTCCCTCTCTTTCCCTCCCTCCCTCTTTCTCTCTCTGTCTTTCTCTCTCTGCATCTCCCTCTCTCTTTCCTTCTTTCTCTCTTTTTCTTTCTCTCCCTCTCTCTTTTACAGTACTACATAACCCTCTGAGGTCTGCCTCATTCCTGCCCAATCAGCATCCCCCCTTGTCCACCCGGCCAATCAGCATCCCCCCTCGTCCACCCGGCCAATCAGCATCCCCCCTCGGTGTGTGTGTGTGTGTTTCATCAGCCACATTGACACCTGCAGGCCCACTGTTACCCTTTAGACAATCAAAGAGGCCATGAGATGGCCATCAGTGACCTGTCACCTTCAATTTAGACACTTCCTGTTTCTCTGGGAGAGGGGGCAGAGCTGTGTGTGTAGTGAAGCAGGACATTTGCTTCTTTTCTTAGTAGCTCAGTTCTGCAGCTGTGTCAGTCTCACAGGGTCTCTCCTTCTCAACTTCCTCTTCCCTCCTTCTTACAGTAGATAACCTAGACAACACACCCGACACACCTGTGTGTGTGTGTTTGTGTGTGCGTGTGTGTGTGTGTGGAAAGTTTTGAAAGGTTGAAAAAGAAAGAAGGAACTAAAATAATGGCAACTTTTTACTTAAGTATATGTCAGAGCCCACACTTCTTTACTTTAACTTGAGTGAAAAAGTGTAGTCAGAACTTCAATTTTTACCACAGTATTTTTAAACACGAGTATCTGTACTTGAGTGAAGGATGTGTACTTTTGCCATCTCTGTTTCACACACACACACACACACACACACACACACACACACACACACACACACACACACACACACACACACACACACACACTTACTGGGAAACACATTAGGCCTGGAGTTAGGGTTGAACTCATGAGTGATGTGTTGTGAATCTGCCCTTAATTTGTTCATCCAGATACATCCTTCTACGCACGTATGCTACAAACAAGGCCAATATCACGTGTGAAAAAATACTAAAGACCAAGGTGTGCGTGCCTGTGTGTGTGCATGAGATGGATACTGTCATTACTGGGGTTGGATGATACGAATGCATTGTTCCCCACCCCCGACACCAGCCCAGCGTGTAATGAGATGCTCTCACATTTATACCAGTTACACTGATCTGTCCCAGTTAGACGCTGGTACATGATGCACAGGGTTACATTTAGTCATTTAGCAGACGCTCTTATCCAGAGCGGCTTAGAGTAAGTAAAGTTAGAAGACACAGGTGAATCAGAGCCCTATAGATCAGATTTTTACATGTTGTGGGATTGAAGTCTCAACTGATGGAAGGATTCCTCTATCTGCAGTATTGGCTTGTCTCTTTTGCTGTGATGTGAATGCTGTGATGTGAATGTTTGTTCTACAAGTAGAAGTGAATCTTAAATACTAAACTAAGAACAATTATGACCACTGTCATAAATTCTAACATGGTGTGTATAATGTAAATATGGCTTTCTACACTAAAACATACTTAAAAACAAAAACTGTCTTAACAATTCCCTACACACACACACAGATCACTGTGTCGTAGAGATATAACATGAACAAAGCCAACCAAACTAGGTTTATTCCAGAACACAGATATGTCACCAGTTACAAATGTCCCGATACTGACCACTGACCTCTGACCTCCAGTCTACCCCGACCGCTGCAGCATCAGTCTGGTTGCCGTGGGCGACACCCAGAAGCACCTCGACCGCATTGCATTTTGGGAGGACGTGTACGGCTTCAACATGGCGTGCATGAAGAAGGGCGTGCTGCAGGAGGCTGCGGTGGAGCTGGTCAACCCACACACACTAATATCTGACCCTGCTGTCGTACAGGTACATACACACACACACTCATCCCTGACCCTGCTGTCGTACAGGTACACACACACACACTCATCTCTGACCCTGCGGTCATACAGGTACACACACACACACACACACTCATCTCTGACCCTGCTGTCGTACAGGTACACACACACACACACTCATCTCTGACCCTGCTGTCATACAGGCACACACACACACTCCTCTCTGACCCTGCTGTCATACAGGCACACACACACACACACACTCCTCTCTGAGCCAGTTAGGTGAGGCTGGATTAGAGAGACAGTAGAGTTTGGAGTTGAAGAAGACAAAGACTGAGAGAGGGAGTTAGTCCCAGAGAGATGGAGCCATGGAGAGTGCGTGCGTGCGTGCGTGCGTGTGTGTGGTGCGGTGCAGGGAGATTGATCTGTCGAATCCATGTTTAAGTTCCTCTTTAGGAACCTTCATTACTCTATCCCCTGTGGGCTGGAGTAGCTCTCACTGAGCTAATGGTAACACACACACTCACACAGTAACACACACACACTCACACAGTAACACACACACACTCACACTGTAACACACACAGTAACACTCACACTGTAGTGCTTTGACTTCCGTGCTGAACGTGACCTATAAAGAACTGTATGTTGTCTCCTGATCACCTGGTTGAACTGTATGTTGTCTCCTGATCACCTGGTTGAGAGACACAGAGATGCACTCAGATGAGGTTCAAATCTTCACTAAGGAGCTTTCTGAAAGTCTTCCACCCAGATGTATCCCTCCTCCCAGCTCTTCCCTCCGTGATGAACGAGGGAAGGGACTGATATGTAATGGAATTTGAATCCTCTAATCAATAGTTTCTCCCTCCAGTGACAAATGGACAGCTCCTCTGCCCAATTACATGCCTCTCCCTCCTTCTTTCTCTTGACGCTTTTTGTCTTTAATTTTTTTCTTCTCTTTCTCTCCCTCTCTCTCTCTCTCTGATACGATCCAATAACATTCTATTAAGTTTGGCCGCAACGCCGGAAAATTGAGAACCCTGTCTTGGAATTGTGAATTCGTGTAAAGCAGCAGTTTTGCTGTGTGTTGAATTTTACGTTTTTACATTTGTCATCAATGTTTCTTTGACAGAACCGACGTGGTTGTATGAGCAAAGATTTAATGATGTAGGTATATGTATTGGTTAGATCAGCATTTGTGTGGTTTTCTGGGATAGTGTGTGTGTTTGTGTAGGTGTGTGTTTGTGTAGGTGTGTGTTTGAATAGGTGTGCCTTTGTTTTACTAAAGAAACTTCTGAAAAAAAACGGACCTTGTGGGAACTCTCTCTCTCACAACTTCAGTTCTGGGGTTAGGGTTAGAATGACATCAAGGTTTAGGACTTCTTTTTTTTTTTTTAAGTGTATGGAATTCCAACAAGGGTAGATGTGTGTTTGTGTGTGTGTTTATTGACTTGTTGTGTGTGTACTCTCCTCTCAGGTGATTGAGTGTAACTCTGTGTGTCTCTCTGAGCTGGAGTTCACGTCCGACTTCTGCCTGAAGATTACAGCCAGCAAGGACTGCACGGTTAGTACACACACACATACACACACACACGCACACACATTCACATACACACTCACACACTTTAATCTTGATCTGTGTTGTCAGCTATGAGTATTGATCTGAGATGTGATGAGGCAGTGTGTGTAGCGTGTGAAAAAAACTGTGTAAGAGCCAGGTTGTGCTCAGACTGCACATGCTAATACACATACAACACATGTTCACTATTAGTTTTCCACACGTACCTAAATCACGACTCTGCTCCACACTTCTGTGATACTCACAGAGTGTTTGTGTCTGTGTGTGTTTTTAGGCGTGTGTGTGTGCTTGCTATGGCAGGGTAGCCTGCTTATAAGTGTATTCTGATTTTATAAGTGTATTTCTGATTTTTCACCCACTCCTCCTCCTCCCCCAGGAGGGGGGAGGAGGAGGAGTGGGTGTGGGGGAGGAGGAGGGGGAGGAAGAGGAGGGGGAGGAAGAGGAGGGAGGGGGTGTGGGGGAGGAGGGGGAGGAGGGGGTGGAGGAGGAGGAGGGGGTGGAGGAGGAGGTGGTGTGGGGGGAGGAGGAGGGGGGTATGTGGAGGAGGGGTAGGAGGGAGAGGAGATGGGGTTGGTGTGGGGGAGGAGGAGGGGTGAAGGAGGGGAGGAGGGGATGTGCCTTGCGGGCTGTGATGAAACGGCTGCTTTTGT